>NC_079192.1:283202927-283502927 GCF_029499605.1 Hyla sarda
AGAGGGCTCAGAAGTGAAGGAGCGACAAGGGGATTTTGGAGAGTACGTTTTTCTGAAATGGTTTTTGGGGGGCATGTTGCATTTAGGAAGCCCCTATGGTGCCAGAACAGCAAAAAAAAAAAAACACATGGCATACCATACCATTTTGGAAACTAGACCCCTTGGAGAATGTAACAAGGGGTAAAGTGAGCCTTACTACCCCACAGGTGTTTCATGACTATTGCAAATGTAAAAAAAAAAAACTAAAATGCTTGTTTTCCCAAAAATTTAACATTTTTAAAAAGGGTAATAGCAGAAAATACCCCTCAAAATTTGAAGCCCAATTTCTCCCGATTCAGAAAACACCCCATATGGGGGTGAAAAGTGCTCTGCTAGTGCACTACAGGTCTCAGAAGAGGAGTAGTCACATTTGGCTTTTTGGAAGCAAATTTTGCTCTGGGGGCATGCCGCATTTAGGAAGCCCCTATGGTGCCAGGACAGCAAAAAAAAAAACCACATGGCATACCATTTTGGAAACTAGACCCCCTCGGGGAACATAAGAAGGGATTAAGTGAACCTTTATACCCCACAGGTGTTTTGCAACTTTTGCATATGTAAAAAAAAAAATGTTTTTTACCTAAAATGCTTGTTTTCCCCAAAAATTTAAAAAAAGGGTAAAAGCAGAAAATAGCCCCGAACATTTGTAACACAATTTCTCCCGAGTACGGCGATACCCCATATGTGACCCTAAACTGTTGCCTTGAAATACGACAGGGCTCCAAAGTGAGAGCGCTATGCGCATTTGAGGCCTAAATTAGGGACTTGCATAGGGGTGGACATAGGGGAATTCTACACCAGTGATTCCCAAACAGGGTGCCTCCAGCTGTTGCAAAACTCCCAGCATGCCTGGACAGTCAACGGCTGTCCGACAATACTGGGAGTTGTTGTTTTGCAACAGCTGGAGGCTCCGTTTTGGAAACAGTGGCGTACCAGACGTTTTTCATTCTTATTGGGGAGGGGGGCTGTGTAGGGGTATATGTATATGTAGTGTTTTTAACTTTTCATTTTATTTTGTGTTAGTGTAGTGTAGTGTTTTTAGGGTACACTCACACGGGTGGGGGTTCACAGTAGTTTCTCGCTGGCAGTTTGAGCTGCGGCAAAAAATTTGCCGCAGCTCAAACTTGCAGCCGGATACTTACTGTAAACCTCCGCCCATGTGAGTGTACCCTGTATGTTCACATTGGGGGGGAAACATCCAGCTGTTGCAAAACTACAACTCCCAGCATGCGCTGACAGACTGTACATGCTGAGAGTTTTAGTTTTGCAACAGCTGTAGGCACACTGGTTATGTATCACTGAGTTTGTGACCTAACTCAGTGTTTCACAACCAGTTTGCCTCAAGCTGTTCCAAAACTACAACTCCCAACATGTATGGTGCATGGTGTACGGTGACTGCTGAGAGTTGTAGTTTGCAACAGCTGGAGGCACACCGTTCGTGAAACACTGAGTTAGGTAAAAAAAAACTCTGAGTTTCACAACCATTGTGCCTTCAGCTGTTGCAAAACTACAACTCTCAGCAGTCACCGACAGCCAAAAGGCATGCTGGGAGTTGTATTTATGCAACCAGCAGATGCACCACTACAACTCCCAGCATGCACTTTAGCTGTTTGTGCAAGCGGGGAGTTGTAGTTATACAACAGCTGAAGGTACACTTTTCCATAGAAATAATGTGCCTCCAGCTGTTGCAAAACTCTAAGTACAAGCATGCCCATAAGGGAATGCTGGGAGTTGTGGTTGTCTGCCTCCTGCTGTTGCATAACTACAGCTCCCAGCATGCCCTTTTTGCATGCTGGGAGCTGTTGCTAAGCAACAGCAGGAGGCTGTCACTCACCTCCTGCTGCTGCTCCGGGACACAGGTCAGTCCCTCTCTGCCGCCGCTCCTGGGGCCACGATCCCAACATTGATGCCGGGGATCGGGTTCCCCAGCTCCCGGGGTCCACGTCCCGCACCCGCTCACGTCCTCCGGAAGAGGGGCGGAGCGGGTTGCTGGAGTGACACCCGCAGCAGGCACCCTGATTGGTCAGCCGGTAAACCGGCCGACGAATCAGGGCGATCGTGAGGTGGCACCAGTGCCACCTCACCCCTGCAGGCTATGGCTGTTCGGGGTCGTCAGAGACTAGCATGGCTAGCATGAATTGCATGAGCGAGCATATGCAGTGAAAAACTATGAGCAGATACGCCGAACAACTTAAACCTACTACAAGAGCATATCCATAGAACAGATTAAGTGAGTGTATGCACAAGACTTTGAGCATGTGCACTTGACAACTATATAAGCGAATACACAGAACAAACTATTTGCGCGTACGCACAGGACTAAGTGAACGTATGCCAGAACAACTATGTGTGCGTCTGCACAGGACTAACTAAGTGAGCATATGCCAAAAACAACTATGCTCATATGCATAGAACTAAGTGAGTATATGCCGAACAAACTATGTGTGCATATGCATAGAATAACTCTGAGCGTATATACAGAACAAGCTATAAGGGCATAAGCACAGACGAACTATGCGAACATGCAGGGAACAAACTATATGCTGGTAAGTACGGAACACACTATGTGGGCACCTAATAATTATGTGAGCGCATGCACCGTTCAATATTATGTGCGCGTATCCAAAGAACGAACTATGGACGTATGCCCGAACTACTCTGCACATATACACCGAATGACCTGTATGTGGGTATGCAGGGCTGCCACGACAACTCAAGAACAGGGCGATGAGAGTATGCACTGAAACCCTGAGCGTATAGACCGAATGAATTATGTGCATATACACAAACAAACTATATGAGCGAACACCCAGAATAAACTATATGCACGTAAGCCCGGCGCCACTATATACAAATATGCACAGAACAATTATGTGCATATGTATAGAAACTATGCCGTAAAACAGCTATGAGCGTCTGTACCAACAGACTTGACGAACTTATAGTCATGCCACCACATGCGCACATGCACAACCAAAGCGCATGCACGTTTGGTCAACACCAATAACCAACAATATGCATGCATGCAGTAATTATATGACCACATACCTACGCACAAGACAACACTCCATGCGCTGTACGAGCATGTGTGTGGTACAAATGCTACAAGCGCAATAACTGCGCAAACACTACAAGTGTATGTACAGCACGCATGCCACAAGCACACACACAGCATGGCTCCCACAAACACCTGTGCAATACAACCCTACGAGCATGCACATTAAAATCCTACGAGCGTGTGTACCTTACAACACCTAAGAGCGAGTGTACAGTATAAATACTACGAGCGTGTATACCGTACAACACCTACGAGCGAGTGTACAGTATAAATACTACGAGCATGTGTACCGTACAACACCTACGAGCGAGTGTAAAGTATAAAAACTACGAGCGTGTGTACAGTACAAATCCTACGACAGTATAATTCATACGAACTTGTACAGCATAAATCCTACGAGCGAATGCACAGTATATATCCTACGAGCGTGTGTACTGTCTAAATCCTACGAGCGTGTACAGTACAAACCCCACGAGCGTGTATACAGTATAAACCTACAAGTGTGTGTACCGTGTATATCCTACGAGCGTGTGTACAGTATAAACCTACAAGCATGTGTAGCGTATATTTATCCTACGAACGTGTGAGCTGTATAAATCCTACGAGCGTGTACAGTACAAACCCTAAGAGCGTGTATACAGGATAAAACTACAAGCGTGTGTACCGTATCTATGCTACGAGCTTGTGTACTGTATAAATCCTTTGAGCGTGTACAGTACAAACCCTACGAGTGTGTGTCCAGTATAAACCTATGAGCGTGTGTACAGTATAAATCCTACAAGCGTTTGCACGGTATAATTCCTACGAGCGAGTGTACAGAATAAACCCAACAAGCAAGTGTGTAGTATAATCCTACAAGCGTGTGTACAATATAAACCCTACAAGCATGTGCAAGTGTGTACAGTATAAAACCTACAAGTGTGTGTACAGTATAAATCATACGAGCGAGTGTACAATATATATGCTACGAGCGTGTGTGCCGTATAAATGCTACGAGCGTCTGTACAGTATAAATGCTACGAGCATGTGTACAGTATAAATGCTACTAGCGAGTGTACAGTATTAATGCTACTAGCGTGTGCACAGTATTAATGTTGCAGGTGTGTGTACAGTATAAATGCTACGAGCGTGTGTACAGTATTAATGTTGCGAGCGTGTGTACAGTATTAATGCTACTAACGTGTGTACAGTATTAATGCTACTAGCGTGTGTACAGTAATAATGCTACTAACATGTGTACAGTATTAATGTTGCGAGCGTGAATACTACTAGCGTGTGTACAGTATATAAGATACTAGCGTGTGTACAACATAAATGCTATGAACGTGTGCACAGTATTAATGCTACGAGCGTGTGTACAATATATAAATTCTACGAGCGTGAGTACAGTATTAAATCCTACGAGCGTGTGTACCTTACAACACCTAAGAGCGAGTGTACAGTATAAATACTACGAGCGTGTGTACCGTACAACACCTACGAGCGAGTGTACAGTATAAATACTACGAGCATGTGCACCGTACAACACCTACGAGCGAGTGTAAAGTATAAACACTACGAGCGTGTGTACAGTACAAATCCTACGACAGTATAATTCTTACGAACGTGTACAGCATAAATCCTATCGAGCGAATGCACAGTCAGAGCGTGCTGGCATATAATTAACCCTTTACTGTAATGTGCAGAGCAGAGCAGTAACAGAGCGAGCTGGCATATAATTAACCCCTTACTGTAATGTGCAGAGCGGAGCAGTCAGAGCGTGCTGGCGTATAATTAACCCCTACTGTAATGTGCAGAGCGGAGCAGTCAGAGCGTGCTGGCATATAATTAACCCCTACTGTAATGTGCAGAGTGGAGCAGTAAGAGAGCGTGCTGGCATATCATTAACCCATACTGTAATGTACAGAGCGGAGCAGTCAGAGCGTGCTGGCATATAATTAACCCCTTACTGTAATGTGCAGAGCGGAGCAGTCAGAGCGTGCTGGCATATAATTAACCCCTTACTGTAATGTGCAGAGTGGAGCAGAGTATGAATAATATGGGTGCCTGTACAGTACTACCAGCGTCCACGCAGATACTACAAGCGCATGCACTACATGAACGCTACTAGCACAACATTGTAGCATGGCCTGAACCGGCCCATATGTGAATGGCAAAGCCCTAGCTGGCCATGTCCAGTCCCAGGCCCTATCATATAACAAAACATTATAGTGTGGCCCGAGCTGGCAACTAACCCATATTGAATGCTGTGTTTATGTAGCGTGGCCCGAGCTGGCAACTATCCCATATTAAATGCCGCGTTTATGAAGCGTGGCCCGAGCTGGCAACTACCCCATATTAAATGTCGAATTTATGTAGCGTGGCCCGAGCTGGCAACTACCCCATATTAAATGTCGCATTTATGTATCGTGGCTAGAGCTGCCAACTACCCCATATTGAATGCCGTGTTTATGTAGAGTGGCCCGAGCTGGCAACTACCCCATATTAAATGCTGCGTTTGTGTAGCGTGGCTCGAGCATGCAACTACCCCATATTGAATGCCGTGTTTATGTAGCGTGGCTCGAGCTGGCAACCACCCCATATTGAATGCCGTTTTTATGGTCTCGAGCCGGCAGTTACCTATTTACTAAACACCGCGCTATGTAGCGTGGCCCGAGTCGGCCGCAGAATGGGCCGGGCTGAACGGGGGACCCCTGCGCTCTGACTTACCTTCAGAGCTAAAGGAAGAACAGGATCCGCTAGCCCCGCTCAGTCGGGCCACTTAAGCACACCACTAGTAAACGAGCCCCCAAAATTATAAACACCAGGGATGGACTGACTGAGGTCCCCCCGAAGATGCGGCTTACCTCCGGAGCGAGCAGGGTGCCGCCGCATGCCTCAGTCAGTCCCAGCCACTTACCCATGCCAACTCCGAGCGAACTTCCGGTCAGCTGACCCGACAGTCAGCTGACCATTGATGATGTGCAGAACCCGCGGCGTCAGGCACAGGAGCTGCCGCGGGTTCTTATAGCGAAATCCCCGCCCCTCCCACAAATACAGGCTAATAATTATCCTTCACACACATATATATATATATGTATATATATATATATATATATATATATATATATATATATATATATACACACACACAAAAAAGAGGATTGCAGCAGCACACATTGGTCAAAAAATTTAGGCTCTTAGGGAACTTTTTGATCAAAACGTGTCCCCCATCCACCACGGGGAGGTGGCCTCATTTAGGATGGGATCCAGCATGTCACCCAGTCAGAGGCTATATGCCCAGCAGAGGTGAGTTGGTATCTGAGCATTAGACTCAGAATTTGTGCTAGGGGCCCATCCTAAATGAGGCCACCTCCCCGTGGTAGATGGGGGACATGTTTTGATCAAAAAGTGCGCTAATAGCCAAAAAATTTTGACCAATGTGTGCTACTGCAATCCTCTTTTTTGTATACATTGTATCTGCCACAGCAGTGTGCACCAGTGTATTAGGTTGTTGTGCTGGCTATTTTTCTTTTTGCTTATAAATAAAATATATTCTGTGCTTCCATAAATTCTCTATATAATGTGCTTACATTCCTCTGTTAATTCCCTAAAAATGTGCTTCATACAATACATACAAGTACATTAACATAAAGACACATACAGTACATAAGAAATATACACACATACATAGAGACACTTTGACACATACATACAACATGGAATATATACTAAAAGATATAGCCAACAGGCACATCATACATACAGGTTCACACATACATTCACTCACAGATATATATATATATATATATATATATATATATATATATATATATATATATTTATATTGGAACATTATATTTTTATGTATTCTGGCACTGTGTATAGATCCTTAATGGTGGCATAGAATAGTTAAATAACAATGGCACAGTATATAGTTAATTAATGGAAGCACAGTATATAGGGAATTAATAGATGAATGGTGGCACAGTATATAGATCATTAAGGGGGTACGGTATATCATTAAAGAGAAACTGACAGGCTGTTTACTCGCACTAAACCCAATACACTAGGTTACAGTGAAGATGAACAGGAGAAAGATAATGTCATACTTACTAAATGTGGACCAGCCGTTTTCTAGGTATTGTCCCACATTGCTAGTATGCAAAGTCAGTCTTGTGCGCAATGGAGGCGGAGCTTCCCTGCCTCCATCCTGTATGCTGTGCTATGCCTGGCCGTCTTTGTATATTTATAATTCTTTTTTTTCCAACTCTTGTATATTGTAGCATGTAAGCATATATTAGTGTGGTGTCCATCTCTTCAGTGTAAGAACCAGAGCTGTGTGGAGATTCCTGCATAAGGTGGGTGCTGGGTGATGGGTGCTGGGTGATTTGGGATGGGTGCTGGGTGATTGGTGATGGATGCTGGGTGATTGGGGATCGGTGCTGGGTGATTGGGGATGGGTGCTGGGTGATTGGAGATGTGTGTTGGGATTTTTGGATGGGTGATTGGGGATGGGTGATGGGTGATTGGGGATGGATGATTGGGGATGGATGCTGGGTGATTGGTGATGGGTGCTGGGTGATTGGGGATGGGTGATGGGGGATGGGTGCTGGGTGAGGCCGGGTACAATGCACCTTCTGTCATATAGAGGTCAGACCGGGGCATATAGGGGGAGATTTATTTAAACCTTTGCAGAGGAAAAGCCCTCTGCAAAATGAAATAAACGATCTGATTGGTTGCTATGGGCGACTTCACCTCTCTTTCTCTGCACAGGTTTTGATGAATCTCCTCTATAATATAGTTTATTATAGGGCAGCTGTCACATGTTTTCTGTAAATAAGACTGACAGCACAGCCAAAGTGTATATACACATAGCAGACCTTCATAGAAACTGTTCTTGACTTTATTTTACAAAAACACCAACTTTTATGGGGGCTAGGAATGTTGAGGAGGCCCGGCGGGAGTCCACTGTATCCCTGGGCCGCAGCACATCTGCCCATTAAGTCTGGCAGACATTTTTTTAATTATGAGAAGTGCCCTCTTTTTTTTACTTGAGCCCCTGCACTCCAAAATGTCTGTGCACGTCCCTGATTGACGCTATGTTTTAAAGCATGCTAAACCAAATGAACACACTCCCGCACATGAACAGCAAATCACTGAGACTGCTACAATTCCTAAAAAAAAACGTTGACAACAAGTGTGCCATACAGAGAGAGTGTGTCATGCCACTTAGATAAGCGTAGCAATGATATTTGTGCCATTATTAGTGTCCACATTTCCCATTCTCAGATTACGAGTAGAGAGATAGTGTAAAACTGCCTTCTGCAGACAGGGCAGCAACTCATCCGCTGTGCTGCTTTTCTTGCTCTAGCTAAGAAGATTTAATACAGCGTGGCTACGCTTGACCTTGTACCTATTAAAGAAGAGAGGAGGAGGGTAAGCTACTATCTTCCCCCTGGGCTGATGCAAGATGTCTGTGGAGAAGGAGTTGGATGAGGAAGAGGAGGAAGATATGCCTTAGGTATCAGGAGTTGAACCATATTGGCACAAATGTGGAAGTGTCACCACCATATTGTGGCCTAGTTGTGGTGAAGCCTCATTCTGCAAGATATTGATAAAGTGGGCTGTAAAAAACATGAATTGGCCTTCATGTATATCCAAAATAATGGCGACTAGACATGTGCCACCTGGGCTGGGCACATCTCATTAGTTGCCTAAATGCTGTGACGTCAACAAGATGGTAAGGTAGCGATTGCACCACCAAAAACTTACAAGGTGTGAATTAAGGCACACTATAACAAGGTGATAGGGCCAATACTGTTGCCTGTATGTAATAGATTCCCCAATAGATAACTAATGGGATGGAAAAGGAAGACACAATAGTGATAAGGACAAGACAGATAATATTCTTGCTGTGGACGTGGCCTGGCTGCTAGACAGATAAGAGGAATTTGGAGGTGCAGCAGCAGCAGAGACAAGGATTTCTCTACATTGTAGGGGGTCTTAACTGTCCCATGAGCCCTTGTCATGCCACACCATATGCTTATGTAGAGAAGTAGTTCCAATACTTGCACCTTGGCCACCTTTATTCCACATGGCAGAATACCACATGGTAGACACACCATCACCTGACTGTGCTTCTCCCCTGGAAGGTTTATTTCGGGGTGGGGCGGGCCTACAAATGCAGCAGCATTGCCGTCATCTGCTCCTGAGCTGATCAGACCAGCAGGTCTACGTGCTCTGGCCCATCTCTGGCTCCGCTCTTTTTCACTGCCAGTAATACTACCCTCCTGCTCTGAGCACGTCACATTCTCCTCACATGATTTCCAAGTCCTGTCCAACACTACATGATCATCATTTAGCTAGTTCTCATCTTCCCCGCTACTCATCTCAGCGTGAACTTCTCATGTCCGATCATGGCCTCCTTGCTTACCCTCAGCACATCCACCACCTTACAGTATCGCCCTCACGCCTACCACTACCAGTCACGCTAATGCTATGCTTGACCACTGCTTGAACTCCCCCTGTGCATCTCACTCTGGAGGCAGACTGTCCTCCACAACTCCTTCTCGTTGCTAATGCTACAGAGTTGATGGAACAGACTGTCTAGAAAGGACATTACTACTGTGCCATGTAACTGTAGACCAGTGGTTCCCCAAAAATTTTTTGCGGGGCACTTCTACCAAATAATATTGGACATGCAACAAAAAATGGCTAAAAAGAAGCAATATACAGCACCTATATATCTGTTAGCTATGTAGATTACAGTGCTGCTATATGCAGGACTCACAGGTGATGTCTTCTCTGATCGGAGTCATTCACTTTTCTTTTTCTTCTCCATCTGGCCTGGACCGTCATTAGGGCTTCTTCCAGCCACAACTCTTTACTGCAGGACCTGCAAAAAAAATAAATTTGGCTCCATACTTTCCCAGCATCATCCTATCTTTTCCCCCACAAATACCTCCTGTCTCACACACAGTGCCTCCAGCAGCCTCACATACATACACAAACACAGTGCCTCCAGCAACCACACTCATGCACACAATGCCCCCAGCAGCCTTACACACACACAGTGCCTCCAGCAGCCTCACACACACACACACGCACACACAGTGCCTCCAGCAGCCTCACACACATGCACACAGTGCCTCCAGCAACCACACTCATGTACATAGTGCCCTCAGCAGCCTCACACATATGCACACAGTGTCTCCAGCAACCACACTCATGCACACAGTGTCCATAGCAGCCTCACACACATGCACACAATGCCCCCCAGCAGCCTCACACAATGCCCCCAGTAGCCTCACACAATGCCCCCAGCAGCCTCACACACACAATACCTCCAGCAGCCTCACACACCAAATGCCCCCAGCAGCCCCACACACACAATGCCTCCAGCAGCCCCCCACACACAATGCCTCCAGCAGCCTCAGACACACAAAAAGCTGCCAGCAACCTCACACACAATACCTCCAGCCTCCCCCAAATGCCTCCAACATCTCTCCCCCACCCACACACAATACTTTGAGCCTCCCCAAATGCCTCCAGCCTTTCACCCACCCTGATTGCCTCCAGCCTCTCTCCCACCCCATTGCCTCCAGACTCCCATCCACTCACCACTATTGCCTTCATACCCCCTTATTGCCTCCAGACTCCCACCCACCACTATTGCTTCCAGCCAACCAATAACTCACACCTTTTGCCTTCAGTCTCCCATCCAAATGCCTCCAACCACCCACCTGCCTCCCAGCAACATTACCTTCATTCACCCCCACACCATTGTTTACATTCACTCCCATCTACCCTGCCACTGCTTCAATTCACCCCCCAGCTACCCACCCTTGCAACTGATTCCATTCATCCCGCAACCACCCATCCACCCACCCCTGCTTCTATTTACCGCCACTCCTTCCATTCACCCCAACTGCCCCTGCCTACATTCACCCCTACCCTGCCCCTGCTTTCATTTACCACCACCCTTCCCCTGCTTCCATTCACCCGCCACCACTGCTTCCATTCACCCCCATCCCCCCTGCCACTGCTTCCATTCACCTCACAGTCACCCACCCTTGCCACTGCTTCCATTCACCCTGCAGCCTGCCCAACCACCCAACCCTGCTTCCATTTACCCCCACCCTGCTCCTGCTTCCATTCATCCCCACCCTTCCTCTGCTTCCATTCACCCCCACCCATGCCACAGCTTCCATTCACCCTGCAGCCACCCATCCACCCCTGCCATTGATTCCATTAACCCCACAGCCACCCATCCACCCCTGCCACTGATTCCATTCACACTGCAGCCACCTATCCACCCCTGCCACTGATCCCATTCACCCCGCAGCCACCCAACCACCCCCTTGCTTAATTTTACCCCCCTGCTCCTGCTTCCATTCACCCCCCCTGCTCCTGCTTCTATTCACCTCCCCTGCTCTTATTAAAACCTCCTGCTCCCATTACCACCCTGATCCTGCTTCCATTCACCACCGAGCTCCTATTTCTGTTCACCCGCCTTGCTTCCATTAACCTCCCCTGCTCCCATTAACACCCCCTGCTCTCATTAACCCCCCTCGCTCCAAATAACCCCCCACTCCCATTAACCCCCCTGATCCCCTGATCCTGCTTCCATTAACTCTCCCCCGCTCCTGCTCCCATTCATCCCCCCCCCCCCCCCCGCTCCCATTAACCCCACTTTTTTTTTTTTTTCTCGTAATACAGGTAACTGTCATGACTGGGGGTGGATAGGAAGAGTGAGCCCTAAGCTGTCCCTAAGTAAAAACTCTCCCTGCCTACTTGCCCAGTTGTGGATCGACAACTTGGAGCTGATCCCTCCATGCGCTAAAGTGCAATGGGCGTAAAAACAAATATATATAGTCGGTCACAGGCCAGAAACAGAATGGGACACCCAGATATACCAGACAGAATATAAACTCACAAACCGGGCAGGATGCAGTGTACTAAGAAACAGTTCATAAACCGAAATCCAGATAAATGGCAGACATGATTAAATGAACAAGACTAGGTATGCAACAATTATACAGCAGAATCCAAGAGATGCAGGGGATGATCGGGAACACAGAACACTGTTCACACTGGGACACAGAACAGAAACAAACTGGACACCCCACTCCACAAAGGGAGTAGACAGCATAATGAAGGAAAATAGACTGCTAACCACTAGACCGCAAATATTCAAAATGTGAATTTTTATTTTTATATTTGCAATGACGAATATTTTTTTTTTTTTACGAATATGCGAATATATGAGAATATGCGAATATATGTGAATATGCAAATATATGTGAATCAGCACTTCCCGTTAGAGGACACTGATCTCTCCCTTTTTTTAGGTGAAAGATATAATAGCGCATGCTCACTATGCACATTTCATTACAAATTTCTGTTAAAAAAAATGAACATAGCGAAAATGTGAATTTCGTGAATATAGGATGTATATTCGTCCATATATTTGCAAAATATTGCGAATTCGAATATGGCCTTTGTCGCTCATCAATACTAGCCAACAGGCACACTCCACCGTGTATTCAGGATGCTGACCTAGTAGGAAACAGAAATATAAAACATAGAACACTAGACTGCAAACCGCATGAGTCAGAATTGACTCCACGATACCAAACAGGAATTATTACATACAGAGCACGGATAACAAGCAAGACTCAGTGTGAACACAGACTAAGCAGAATGAACTTACATAATCCTAAAAACCCGACAGATGTACATAAAACCAAGCAGACTAAAAGCTATCATAAACAGGATTATTAAACCATGGTTAAAACTCATTATCTCAGAGCATTAACGATTCCCTATCCAGGCGGAATAGCAAGAAAACTGATAATGCAAACAAAAGTGGAAGCCTAATTAGGCTGAGTTTGTGGGAGGGGCGAGAGGGTATTCAATGCCTCTGGCCCTGACGTCAGGGCGTATGATGTGTTTGGAGGTGTATTCATTTTGTTGCATCATATGAGCCCATATGTCTGGAGCGGAGGAGTGTTGTCAAGTGGAGGAGAGCAGCGTTGCAGTTTTCTGAGACTGTTCAACCAGGGGATGGTAAGTGCCGGGAGTGGTACATGTTACTTCTGGGGTAGCGAGCCATGAGGGCCAGCGGGGTCCGGTGCATGTTTCCTGCCCTAGGACTGACAGCGCCATGGGACTGCGGGTCTCCGACGCAGGGGGTTGGTGTTGTGGTTCGGCGTTTGTATTCTACAGTTGTGCGGCAGTTACCTGTATGAAATGCTATAGGGTAGTGTCAGGAAGCCGCAGAAACCAGCGGTACCCATGCGGCGTCATCATGTTCTTGCGTGCCTCGCTCTGGTCAGCTGTGGTATGATGACAGGGGCGTGGCTCAGTTGTCTGGCACTATGCTGTTATGTTGGCTAGCTGCCACTAGGGGGCCGCAAACAGCAGGCATGTCTTACAGCTCTGCTTTTATGCAAATGGCCAGCAGGTGGCAGTATGTACAAGAAAAAAAATGGTTTCATTTAACAGTGTATATATATATATATATATATATATATATATATATATATATGTCCTTTGCCTATGGTTAAAAAAAATAAAAAACGTACTGATGATCTGGGCGATCAAGGCAAGTCATATGTGTATATATTTCATGCAGGTATATACATGTATGGACATAGATAGATGTGAACGGAGACATATGTGCATACATGTAGATATATAGATAACTCTAGTGATAGGTATAGGTGGGCTAGGTTGAGAGGGATGTACAGAGTTCCGTTACAGCTAGTCATACCCCTATTATAAAAAAAAGTAAAAAAAAAAGAAGAGAAATAAATAAATAAAAAATCTGCCATATATATATAACCGGTAAATCACAATATGGCATTTATGTTACTCACATTTTTTATTTCAGTCAGACTACGTTCTGTGCTATCCGTAATACCTGCGTTACATACGTGGAGAGAGGTATGTTATTATTATCAGAGTTTATTTGTTCACGTACACACACAGTACACACATATATAAGGTGTGTATGTACGCATGTGTATAAATATATATATATATATATACGGATGCATATAGGATGTGTAAGCGTGGGTATATACATATATATACATATATATATATATATATATATATATATATATAGTACAGACCAAAAGTTTGGACACACCTTCTCATTCAAAGAGTTTTCTTTATTTTCATGACTATGAAAATTGTAGATTCACACTGAAGGCATCAAAACTATGAATTAACACATGTGGAATTATAGACAACAAACAATGTGTAAAACAACTGAAAATATGTCATATTCTAGGTGGAAAGTGTCCCCAAGTGCAGTCACAAAAACCATCAAGAGGTACAAAGAAACTGGCTCACTTGCGGACCGCCCCCAGGAAGGGAAGACCAAGAGTCACCTCTGCTGTGGAGGATACGTTCATCCGAGTCATCAGCCTCAGAAATCGCAGCAGCTCAGATTAGAGACCAGGTCAATGCCACACAGAGTTCTAGCAGCAGACACATCTCTAGAACAACTGTTAAGAGGAGACTGTGTGAATCAGGCCTTCATGGTAGAATATCTGCTAGGAAACCACTGCTAAGGACAGGCAAAAAGCAGAAGAAACTTGTTTGGGCTAAAGAACACAAGGAATGGACATTAGACCAGTGGAAATCTGTGCTTTGATCTGATGAGTCTAAATTTAAGATCTTTGGTTCCAACCACTGTGTCTTTGTGCGACGCAGAAAAGGGTAATGGATGTACTCTACAGGCCTGGTTCCCACCGTGAAGCATGGAGGAGGAGGTGTGATGGTGTCGGGGTGCTTTGCTGGTAACACTGTTGGGGATTTATTCAAAATTGAAGGCATACTGAACCAGCATGGCTACCACAGCATCTTGCAGCGGCATTCTATTCGATCCGGTTTGCCTTTAGTTGAACCATCATTTATTTTTTTAACAGGACAATGACACCAAACACACCTACAGGCTGTGTAAGGGCTATTTGACCAAAAAGGAGAGTGATGGGGTGCTGCGCCAGATGACCTGGCCTCCACAGTCACCAGACCTGAACCCAATGAAGGCAAAATGGCCAACAAGTGCTAAGCATCTCTTTCTCCTTCAAGACTGTTGGAAGACCTTTTCAGGTGACTACCTCTTGAAGCTCATCAAGAGTATGCAAAGCAGTAATCAAAGCAAAAGGTGGCTACTTTGAGGAACCTAGAATATAACATATTTTCAGTTGTTTCACACTTTTTTGTTATGTCTATAATTCCACATGTGTTAATTCATAGTTTTGATTCCTTCAGTGTGAATCTACAATTTTCATAGTCATGCAAATAAAGAAAACTCTTTGAATGAGAAGGTGTGTCCAAACTTTTGGTCTGTACTGTATATGTGTATTTATGTATAAGATTTGAGTGACATAGGGCAGTGGTCACCGTATTTCCTGTCTCGCCTTCAGGTGGGGCCCTGCTAAGTTATTGTTGCTTACATGTCTTCAGAGAAATAATCGATGATCAGTCAGTGGAGTGTTTTACCTGACATGACTTCGGGTGCTTCACGATCGAAAAAAAAAATTGCCATGGTTACGTTTTATACACATAGGTAGCGATTATTGTTTGAAACCAATACATCTTTGGTAAGGTCGCTAGGTGGTTATTGTTGTTGGCACGTGGTTTTAGAGCAATAACATCGCTAACACATAGGTAGTTGTTCACTGCATGCCTGTTACGTTGCAGGTGGGGCCACTGCTTTTTGAAGCTGTGGCAAACTTGTGGCAACACAACAATGCTTGAGGCGTGGTCATTTTATTCAGCACGTTTACGTTCAATCACATTAAGACATTGCACATTTATCGTCATCACAGTGATAGGTGCATCCATCAGAGTAATTCCACTGGTTTGAATTAGGGGATTAGAGTAGCTGGTGTTGTACAGGCAGAGCTTGGTGCACAGTTATTTATTTCTTCTTTTGTCGGTAGGTCGCAGTGACCAGTTTACTGTCGGTGCTTAGTCCAGGTTAGTTGGGTGGTTATAGAGAGGTTATTAAGTTTCTAGAGGTCCGTATGTAATGTACAATTTATTTTTGTTTCCGGCACCCTTAAATGGCCCGGATAGGTCTGATTGGGGACATGTCGCATGCATCTTAATATTGAGGATCAGATGCCCATACCTGAGTCGCGGACACATAAACTGTTAATTGTGGTGAATTGTCTGTCACTTTTAAGAGCAAGGATGCGAGACTGGGCACATCCCAGCACACTATGTACTCAAAAAGGTAAGCACGGATGACTAGATGCGGTTCAGTTCCAGGCCCTGGCTCATGTGTTGTGCAATCACCCAGACGTTGCTTGGGTGCAATGGCTTCTGGATGGTTTTTCACTCAGGTTTCCATCCAGGATTAGTGGCACTTCCCCAGGCCACATATGAATGTAGCAACCTGTGTTCAGAAATGAATGAACCGCAGGTGGTCTCTCAGTTACTGAAAACTGAGGTAGATAGAGGGTATATGTTTCGGCCATTCAAGGAGCCGACTTTTGACATGTGGAGAGTGAGTCCACTGGGCTTGGTGACGGGAAAATTCTACAATAAAAAACGACTGATATACGACTTATCATCGCCCTATTCTTCCACCATTCCCAGCATAAACTCGTTGATCCCTTCAGGGGAATTTACGATGACTTATGCATCGGTTGACGAGACCATGCAAATCATAATACACTTAGGCCCTGGCACGTGGTTGGCCAAAGCCAATATTATGGATGCTTGTTGTTGCCATTAAAACAAGAGTTATGGAACTGGTTTGGGGTAAGGTGGTGTGAGGTTTATTATTTTCTGGTAAAGTTAAAGGGGTACTCCGCCCCTAGACATCTTATCCCCTATTCAAAGGATAGGGGATAAGATGTCAGATTGCCGCGGTCCCGCTGCTGGGGATCCCTGGGATCCCCGCTGCAGCACCGTGCTCTCATTACAGCACAGAGCGAGTTCGCTCTGCAAGTAATGACGGGCAGTACAGGGGCCGGAGCATCGTTACGTCACGGCTCCGCCCCTCGTGACATCACGGCCCGCCCCTTTCAATACAAGTCTATGGGAGGGACCGAGGGATGCTTCATCATCTCATGGTTATGCAGTGATTTTCGGTACACATTGGCTATCTGGTCCTTGGCCACAAGAAGTCCAAGCAGTCCCTGGGTTCACAAGTTATGCAGCTCTCTTCGAGGTTTTTCCTCAGGTAGCTGCAGCATTAGTTTGGGGACAGGAATGGCATAATAACACGGTCACATTCGTTTGTGACAACGCTGGCACAGTTGACATAGGGAATAAGGGTAAATCCAAGAATTTACAGGTGATGCAGTATGCAAGAAAATTTGTCTGGTTGTCTTTGCAACACAATTTCAATTTTATGTTCATTCATATTGAAGGAAACTGCTACACAGCGGCAGATGCCCTATCCAGAGCTAACTTGAGCGTATTTTTTCAGGTCTTGCCGGACGCAGATATGGTGGGTGTACCAGTACCACCACATCAATTGCTCACGATGGATTGAATTATTTTTCGTCAGTAGCAGCTAACCTCATTATGGACTCTCTTGCTCCAAGCACTTTGAGAACTCACACAGTGTCTTGGCGCACTTTTCTATCTTTTCTGCACACAAATTACATTAGTTTTTCTCTGAACAACTCCACCATACTGATGTTTATTGGGGTTTGCAACTCTATTCTTCACTTATCACATAATTCCATAAAATCTAATTTAGCAGGTACTGAACATCACAATTCTATTCTTTACCCTGATAGGTCATATATATTTTCGGCACCTTCAGTGAAAACTGCGTTAAAAGGGGTGATGGTCAATAATGCGCTGCGGAATAGCGCTGTGAAATCTGTAGGCGCTATATAAATAAAATAAATAAATAATGCACCTTCACGCATGACACAGTTGCCGGTAACGGGTGACATGTTCAGAGCTATGTCCTCCCTCCTAGATTCTCACCCGTTTGGCTTGGTTGACAGCCTGGTAGTCAAGGCTGCCATATATCTGGCCTTCTATGGCTTCCTTCACCAGGGGGAGTTCACGTGTAGGTTTTTGGCTGCTCCTTTCCTCACCAAACAGCAACTACAATTGGTCTGTGAGGTTTTCGAACTGTCCCTATATTCTACAAAGACGTCAAGAGGTGGTTACTTACTTTCAGACGGACAATCAGTGGTGTCCTGTGCTAGTTTTCTAGCAGTTGCTGGCAGCCCTGGCTGACAGACCAGCTTCAAACCCATTACTCCCGGTGGTTGGTCACCTGTTCACTACGGATAAGTTTGTGCAACTTGTCCGTACTTTGTTGAGGGTTCTAGGACATGATGCTTGCTGTTTTTCGGGTCACTCTTTCCGTATTAGGGCAGCGTTGGGGCAGGGAAGGTAAGTTATGCAGGCCTGTCCTAGTTGGAGGACATAAGCAGTGGGTGTACTGGTAAGTGGGGAATGTTGTGGGGGGCATTTGTGTATCAAACCTTATGACGTTTGCAGCCACAACCACAAGTGGAAGCCTAATTAGGCTGAGTTTGTGGGAGGGGCAAGAAAGTATTTAACGCCCCAGGCCCTGACATCAGGGTGTATGGTGTGTTTGGCAAATCCCACCCAGCCCCCCTTTTTTTTATTCTCTTACTTATTCATATGGGTTGGCCCTCTATAGGCTTGCCCTTTTTCACTGTTTTGGGCATATTTCAACCGATGCATAAATATGGTAATGTCATTATTTTTCTTTTCCTAGGGAAGGTAAGTTATGCAGGCGTGTCCTAGTTGGAGGACATAATCAGTGGATGTACTGGTAAGTGGGGAATGTTGTAAGGGGGGCATTTGTGTATCAAACCTTATGAAATTTGCAGCCACGACTGCAAACAAAGTCTGAACAGGGTCTTAAATGGAAAAAAGTTAAAACCCAAAAATGGACATTACAGTAACCTGGCGTAAAAAGGCCTATTCCACGTTCACTTTCAATGCTATAAATGCATATTTAGGTTAAACCCAGCTACAAATGCAATGTTATTTAATAAACACAGAAAAAAAATTACCATTAAAAAAGCCTGGTCAGCCCACTGCACAATGCTTTGCTCAACTTGCTTTGTATTGTAGAGTGTAATATTTTATGGGCTCGTTCTGCAGTCCCACTGCTGGGATTTGTAGGGAAGCACTTAGGTCAACCCATTGCACAATGCTTTTCTCAAATTGCTTTGTATTGTATTTGTGAAGGCTTTCTTTGATCAGTAGTTCCACAGTGAATTCTGCTGTGATTTTATTAGTCCCTTAAACCCATTATTATACTGTCTCCTGATTGGCCTGGGAACTGTATGCAAGCAATCATTGGCTAACCTGTGGTCTTGTGATCTAATTACTAGCTGCAAAGTATGCTGGGCTACTCTGAAGTCATCACATTGTTCTTACTTGCTCACCCTAAACTGACATGGTGCGAAAATGTTATGTGTCCCTCATCTCTTTTCCTATAATAGCGCCGTTTTAAAATAAGTTCTAAAGTTCTGTGACCCACTTTTTCCCAAAAGTTTTGAGCAAGAATGTTTTTTCTTGGCTCAGCTCATTCATCTCTACTTCCCACATTATACTATCTTAACTGTAGCCTGAGTGCTCCCAGATCTACATATCCATATTTTGATGTACCTTTTTTTTGGCTTGTTTGCTTAGTTTTTTTTCACAAAACCAGATGCAGTATATTATCTCTTTGTGTTACTATCTTATCCAGTGTACTGTCCCAATTAATGTCAGAAATGTTTAAATATTATTCACTGCTGTATTTAATCCACAGCCTGTTTAGCTATTAGGTGGCTTATAACAATGTCCAATTAGTTGTTTACTGTTGTTGCTGTTCTATTGATATAACCTCTAAAGACTCTAAGTTTAACAGCTGTCCCCAATGTCTTTTTTCTCCGTTTTATCTTTACTATACATGCAACCAGTTGGTGTTGTTCTGGTCCTCGATTTCAGGATGTATGCAGGTCCTATAAGTGAGACCACCGCTATCAGACCTTTATGGCATAGCCTGTAGATATGTCATAAATGCCCAGTAATAAGTTATCAAAACAAACAAACACAAAGCGCTTCCATGTGTAAAATCCTCCATACAGGTGAGTGGAGTATATATGCAAGAAACCACTCACCTATCAGAGTTGTGCAAATGTCGGCACAACTCGTATAATAGCATACAAAGGTTCACAGTGGGGCTGCTGCTCCTCCCCAAACACTGTCCAGGAGCGAAGACAACAGACAATAGTCACCAACACTTCCTCCTTGGGAAAATTGGGCACTGCCCTTAAAAACTAAAAGATACTTCATAAAATAAAATAAAGGTATTTCAAAGCTGGGTCGATTTCTCCTACCTGAAGAAGAAGCCAGGCCAGCTTTAAAACGCATTGTCCTTTTAATAAATAATACATTTATTTTATGAAGTATCTGTGAGTTTTTAAGGATAGCGCCCATTTCTCCCAAGGAGGAAGTGTTGGTGACTATGGTCTATAGTTATAAGCTATAGCAATGTTCTTGCACCATGAGCAAATGCTAAACCATGAGCATAGTTCAGTGATATGTGGATTACATTGGGCAGATAAGTAATCCCTAAGGAAGGACTGGATAGACAAAAGTGATGGTACTATTACAGACAGCAGGAATCCCTGTAGCCCTGGACAATGAGAGTATGACAGACTGAAGCTAAAGTTTGGACCTTCTGTGCTATGATTGGACTACCATGGATCACAGCGAGGAGCAGATCTGGATTTTCTACATCACAGTGCACCTCTCCAGCTATGAGTGAACTTAAGATGTTGACAGCTTTATTGCAACTGAAATGTCCCATCAAATAAATTTACAACAACGTACTTAATGTTCTTAATTAAAAATACTTTTTCTTGCAAAAACGAAAGATTTCCCATTTGACATTTCTCTGGTTACTATGAATTTCTGGCTTTGGCGGTATCAGATGTCTTGTTCCTGTTGTGCCTCTTTTTTAGCGCTTTCAACTTCTCTTTTAATAAGCTCCTTCCATTGTGACTTTCATTTCAGACCTCTGGAGCTCCGTTGAACATTTAACTAATGAATGTTTTATAAATGACTTTGTGTAACATGCTTTTATACGAGACAAAACGCCTTTCTTTCCTAAACAGAGCTGCGGGGTCACAAATTTCTTTACTCTGTTGTTCTAAATTGGCTCAACAAACTAAAGAGAATCCAAGAATGAAAGAACTGAAACATGAACAGGCAGTAGAAAAGATTTGAAGAGGCATGAGAGATCAGCAGGATGAAAACTTCATTCCCATAAGGGAGACTTGTACTGAATATCATAAAGGTAGAGACACAATTTCTTTCTCCTTTTTTCTCAATGTAAGTGTATACAGTACCTGAATTTTTTAAATAAATATTTGGGTTAGACAGATAAAAAATACATAATACAATGTAATCCAGTTTTGAAAATTCTCACCGAATACAGATTTCATTAACTAGTAAACATATATTGAGCATTATAAACCCCATGTGCAACTTCGCCGAGAGCAGTTATCGACACTTGGTGGATGCATTATTTATCTGATGAAACATAATAAAAAATTCATAAATAAATACAGTAACCCCCCGACATGCGATGGCCCCGACATATGATCAAATTGACATACGATGGCCTGGGACACCTACTGCTTAGTGTAATGGTCTAAAGCAGTAGGTCCATATTCTGGACCAGCCAAACAGTGGAGCACAGGGACAACTATCTAGAGGGGTCTTCCTACAGGGGATTAACTGTCTAGAAGAGTCTGCCTACAGGTGGCAGCTATCTAGTTGGTCTACCTACTCTAGACACCTATGTTATGGGGGAATCTATGAGAAGGCACCTGTCGGCCAACTGGAGCAATCAATATTATCTAATTGGAGGGGGGCTACGTACTCTTCCCCATCCCATTTATCTATTCACTGTACTATGTGGGACACCAAGGAGGGCATTAGTATTGTTTGTGGTACTGTAGTTCTTGAAAAAGTGCAGTGTCTGAAATATTTTTTCCAGTGGGTTCTGCAGAGACAATTTGTAGCTGAAAAAAAAAATCATCATGACGATCTGATCTAGTTAGAGAAGAAAAAGCAAAATGAACGACTTCGTTAAGAGAAGACGTCCCCTGTGAGTCACTGACTGTAACTGCACTGTAATCACTTGTGGTGTCCAGTATTTCCTACTGTGCCTTGGTAATTAGTCCCCAAAGTTAGAGTCCCTAGGACTGTTGGGGTTCGCTTTCCTCATTTGACCCCTAGTCACCCCTTAGTCACTTAATATTTGTAAATATTATCTGTCTAACTAAATGTATATGGTATTACTCACTGTTTTAGCGGCAAAGGACCTGAGGGTCATGTGACCGGGTTGCAGAACTCTATGGTTTTTGCTAAAGGACCTTTGGTGGTTTTGGACATGTGATTACCCACAATCCATTGTAACGGTGAGTGACAGCTGATTGGACCAATCCAAAACGGCCAGCCCCTACCCATATAAGGGAGCTGCAGCCATTTTGTCGCTCTCTTGTTCCTGCGCTGCCAAGCAAGCATCATTGCTCTTGGGTTGCTGACTTTGGACGAGGTAGGACCTCCGCAGCTTACAAGACAAATTACTAGGCCCAAAGCCTTGCGGCTTAGGCCTGCGCTAGTGACGGATAGTTCTTACAATTCCCTGCAATCTCCGCAAGATCTCCGGACCTAATCCAACCCCTAAATCCCGCATATCTATGCAAATACAATCCTCAAAATCTAAAGGGAACTTTTTGGTCCTAAGCATCTGTCAATCACTGCTGTGCTGTTTGTAAAGACTCTGTTATCTAGACTTTTACCGTTGCTGCACATACAGAAAATCTTCAGTAAAGATTCTTGCAAGTTTTAAGTTCAGCACTGCTGTGGACAATCTATTTATTTTACACTCACCTCTCGTTCTTGGGAAGGGTGGCGATAGGCCCAGCATCACTACAGAGTTTTAACCCTCACCCAGGTGTCACGAGTGACAAGGGTTAACAGCGCCCTTTATTATACAGAACTGCAACACCCCAACTACCCAACACCCCCACCAGGCTACCACACACTTATATGGTCTGTAGGGTTAATGATGATGGTGGTTGTTGTTACCTGTGTGTAGGAGATCCTCTTAAACTTAGGTGACAGACTGGCAACATTATTGCTGTTAAAGAGGTAGTTCCCATTCCACGTTTTTAGGGGTGGTTAGGGTCATAGTTGAGGGCGTGGTTAGGGTCCTGCTTGAGGGTGTGGTAAGGGGTTTGGTTTATCCCTCTATAAGGAAGCAGATAAGCGTTGTGCCACAAATACCAGGTGCCACAAAAAGGTACAGAAAAAAGATAGACAACACTTTTTTATTTGTTTCTATTTTTATACAGTTTTCTCAGGATGTGAATATTTGTACTCAATTTCCAAAATTACTTCTCAGGACTCACACACTGTTTCTGTATTCTTGGCCGTTTGTCTGCAACAAGCTGTATGTCAGGTCTCTAGTATTTAGATCTTACTTGCTTAAGCTATGTTTGCTTGTTGATTTGATCTATATGGGCCTGTTCACCCTTTACTTGTGATACCTCTTGTTTGTATCCTTCAAAAATGTGAATAACAGCAAATTTACAAAAAACAAAAATAGTTAAAGACAGAAAATAGGATTTAGTCTGTGCTTGACTTCTGAACCTTTAAAATAACTGTAACTTACTTCTTTTTTACATTCTACATGGAAAAAGTAATGCTTAGTGTCAAATAGGAGATTTAAATCAGTTTAGTCAGCTTTATAAGCAGATGCAGAATGATATGTAGATATTTTAGTAATTGTTCCCAATGTTATCCTATGCTCCCATTTATATTACCATCTACCTAACTCTCTACGTCTCCAGAGTTTTATTACTGTGGCATAACTAGGACAAGAATCTTAGACATTTTTAGAAACTCAAGGGGGTTTGGCTTGAATTGAGCTCAGAAAATTATATTTCTGCAAGTCTGATCCCAGAAAGCCTTCACAAATCGAATAAAGTTTCCATGGGTTACTGCCAAAGTTACAGTATGTAAGTGTAACTTTGGCAACTTTGGCGTGGGAATGTTTTTGAAAGAAATTGGTTATTTTCTATTTCTGGATAACCCCTTTAAAGTTCAAGTCTAAACTTGTGAGCCCGCACAATCTTCAGTTCCAGCATGAGGAGACATAGGCCACACTGGGCAGGACAGTTACGGAGACAACCATACCATGCTCAACAAAGTTTCATGCACGAATCCTTCAGTTCTTTAGAAAAGTGCTTGTGGAATGGTTACTTTGGCAAAATGCACTAACCAGCATGGCTTTTGTCACCCCATGCTGGACCTGAAGATTGCACAAGCTCACAACTTTGGACGGGCTGTAGTGCTGTAATGCAAGTCTTTTGACCTTTCCCAGCATTTCATGCAACCAGAGACAAAATGCCATAAGTCCCATGGTATCCAGAAAGCATGGCTATGCTGAAGTGTGTGATTGGATAGCAGGGTGGAAGATATTTACAAACTGCAGTATAGCTACGCCCATTGGAGATCAAGTGTCTTTTGACATATTGTCTCAGGCGCCATATAATGCTGGCAAAGGTCAGAGACAACAGTAAAATAAAATAAAAACTCAAACTACAGCACTTCTGAGTGTGGTTTCTGTGTGACAAAATGTAACAAAGGGATGCATGGAGGTAATAAAAACATATTACACATTAAAGACGTTATCCAGGAATAAAAAAAAGCAGACTTAATTTCTTTCAAAGACCGCTTCCTGTCTGTCTACACTTTGGGTGTGATATTACATCTTGGATCCATTCACTTCAATGGAACTGAGCTGTAGAACCACACTCAACCTGGAGACAGATGGGGAGTGTTCTTTGAAATAAATTATGTCTTGTTTTTTGATTCCTGGATAACCCCTTTAATTTAACTTGGCATGATGGGATCGAAGAATAAAATTCCTGGAATACCTCTTTATCTTTGCTGAAAAAAAATACCTTCTTTTTAGGTAACTGTAGCAGGACACATGTAGTATTTACATTAATTGCGTTAGGGAAAAAAATAATACATGTATAGCAGAAGATGGGACAGCACTCACAAACTCTTATGCAAATCCATGGCACACCATGTTTATGGTAAAGAAGGTGAAACTTTTTATAAGCAGCACAAAGAAGAAGGTAAGCGGCACACCAAGGTAACTTGGAATCAATATTTAAGGGCTTTATTCTGTGTAACTCATTACACGGCAGGGGAGGACAGACATGCAGTGGACGAGTAGATTGAGCAACAAATGTTTTGCACGATTCCCGTGCTTCTACTGGCCGCTTACCTTCTTCTTCGTGCAGCTTCCATATGGTCTGAGATTCTCAAGCCATGCACCCACAAGTGCTGGATAAAAATCTCACACCTTTCACCAATACATTGCTTCCTGCTACAGTATTTGATAAGTTCAAATCCATTTATTATGCAATTGTGCTGTGCTTCATTCTCTTTCTCCGTTGTATACCACTTATTATTATTTAATTTTTATTTTCTAATGCCACAAGGTATTACAATTCTTTTAGAGAATGTGAAGACATAGAAAAGTTGTGTTAACGTCCATGTCTAGTTGTAAGCACCACCTATTTTCTAACAAAGTGTCATGGGCATAGCAAAAGTAAAACATGCACACAATTTTGTGTAAAACAGACATGCACCAAAACCTTTTTTTGCCAGAAAACTGGTGTTACAATTTTTTGACCTTTCCTCTCTGTGTTCTGGTTCATAACTGTAACCAATAAAATACAACTTTTAACTTGTAAAGTTTAAATTCTTACATAAACAATTTACCCAATGTTTTTATTTCTAATACTACCAAATAAACAACTTCACCTCCCACTGTCTTACAAATAAAGTCACTCATATTATTGACTATTCAGATTATGCTCCTGTAAATTAAAGGCTTCTTTATTAGTTTGACCTCCTAGTTGCATGTAATAATTTTCATTATTGTTGTATTTTGATCTTTGACCAGCATGAAGGCAGCACAACTGTTATCCAAAATCAGAATTTGAGTTGTTCACAATGCAATCTAATGAACACACAACATACTCATTGACCGAAGAGAGTCATTTTAATCAGTGCAATTAACTAAACATTATTAGATGAATTATGATGCAAGGATTACATCAGAAAATATGTTTAATCCATCTGTTCCCAGAGTAGACAATTGGTTTGATTGGCCTCTCTGTTATAAGAATTTTTTTTGTTTGTTTGGCTTCTTCTATTTTTAGAGTTGCCATTTTCTTGACGTTTCCAAAATACTTAATCATTTCAAATGATTTATCTCCAAGAAACATTTTGTCAGTTAATTTGGCTAGAATTGAAAAGGCAATTATGCTTTTTCTTTTATTACGTTTGTCTTTACAACTAAATACCTATAAATTTATTATGCGTACAAGTTAATTTGTAGTTAATATATAGCAATTATAATAAACAGAACTGTGCAAACACCAAAAATATACTCACAGTTCAACCTGGCAAAATTATTTTATACATCAACATCCAGTGAAATAACTATTGTGTAGATTTGAAACCAAATGGGTATTTGTCAGATGATGCTCACATAAATTAGCCTAAATTTAGAACTATATTTAAACCTTGTCTGTGAGCCATGTCAGAAATTCTCATGATTGATTATTCTGCATGTTCCTCGCATACATATTTAGATATTCTTAGTAATTGTTCTCTATGTGAATCATAATAGACTTTTTTCTTCAAATAATAAAAGATCACAAAATAACACAATAAACTAATAATAATGATGATGGTGGTTGTATATAAGTGATATGATTAAAATTTATTTATTTTTAAATATCATATATTACTATTATTACATGAGATTTTATGATGTAGACATCTCGGGGTCTAGAGAAGATGCATGTGTATACTAATACAGATGGCCTGCATGTGGCCAAAAATTCCTGTGTTAGAGCAAAGTATAAATATCAACAACAAATAACTGTGCTGATAGGAGGGAACTCCATAAGACTTAGCTTTTAGTAGGTATACTCTAAAAGCCACCAAAGTAACCAAAAAGTGCTCAGAAAATCACCAGCACCGAATAATAAATATGGTGTGAAGAAATTACCTCATAGCAATGTGGATTTTACAAAATGCCGCAAGTTAATGATATCCAGTCAGCATAGTACCCAATGCGTTTCTGCCACGGTAGTGTGGAGTCATCAGGGGACCTATTATGTAATAATGAATGGTATAAGGGCTTTTCGGCTGAGCCCACCATACATTAATAAACTGCGTGCATAAGAATAAATAAAAAAACTACTGATATATAGAACAATGGTTACACAAATGGGGAGATACCCGATACTTAGTGTACTACCCCTTGCAAGGCTACAGGACATTTATTGCAGGGCATAGTAACTGCAGTCATCAAAGGGATCTGTAAAGGAAACACACAACAACAATAGAAGGTTTCAGCAAACTTTCTCCAGAGTACTAATAATTTTCGCTGAATACTGATGTTGTCACTCAAATGTCCCTGTAAAGTCCATGGATTCCTAGAAGGGAAAGATGTAGTCCCTATAAGTAAGCCGCATGTGAGTACCTGAAAAGCAAATGGTGCATCATGCACCTGCTGATGTACTCATAATTAAGTCGTCTTGCTTGCGGTATTGGTTCTCGTGCAGCACTCCTACCCGCAATGGCGGGGAGCCGTCTGTTACTCACGGCTAATCACCGAGACCATGCCTGCGTCTGATGTCATATCCTCCGTCGACTGGAAGTTGCATCCTGGCGCCCAGCCCTCAGTGAGGCGGACAGAGGGTGGCGCCGAATATGACTGACTGCGTCCTTAGTTACAGCGGGGATGTACTGACAACTAGGCAATTCGCCTAGAACAATACAGAGGACCGGAATAGGCCAATACACTGGGCGTACATGAAGATATATACAAATACCATACAAGAGGCAAGATAGGAGATGGGGATAAAACCACAGGCTATCCGTGTTTTATGATTCGGCAGGCTGGAGGTGGATCCTCTGTGTCAGAGAGGGATTGGCGTGGACCGTACCGGTGGACCGGTTCTAAGTTGCTACTGGTATTCACCAGAGCCTGCCGCAAAGTGGGATAGTCTTGCTGCGGCGGTAGCAACCAGGTCGTATCCACCGGTAACGGCTCAACCTCTCTGACTGCTGAGACAGGCGCGGACAAAAGGACAAGGCAAGAGCAAGGTCGGACGTAGCAGAAGGTCGGGGCAGACGGCAAGGGTCATAGTCGGGGCAACAGCAGAAGGTCTGGAACACAGGCTTGGGACAAACACTAAACGCTTTCTCTGGCACAAGGCAACAAGATCCAGCAAGGAAGTGAAGGGGAAGTGTGGTTATATGGACAGGGAGCAGGTGGAAGCTAATTAGACTAATTGGGCCAGGCACCAATCATTGGTGTACTGGCCCTTTAAATCTTAGAGAGCTGGCGCGCTCGCCCTAGAGAGCGGAGCCGCGCACGCCAGAACGTGACAGCCGGGGACCGGGACGGGTAAGTGGCTTGGGATGCGATTCGCGAGCAGGCGCGTCCCGCTATGCGAATCGCATCCCTAGTCGTCAGTGTCAGTGCAGCGCTCCCGGTCAGCGGGTCTGACCGGGGCGCTGCAGAGAGGAGAACGCCTCGAGCGCTCCGGGGAGGAGCAGGGACCCGGAGCGCTCGGCGTAACACCGTATAAACATAAATTGGATACAGGGTCCCATGAGCTTTAGTTGCAGTAAACCCCACCTCCTTCTCTTGAAACCTCATATATTAGAACAACAGTTATGGTGCTACAGTACAGCTAAATACAATGGGAAATACAGAGATGTCCCATTAATCTAGAATATGTGTCAGACTAGAGATGGTAGACATCTCGGGGTCTCTTGGGGTTAACTACAAGCAAGCCTATATCAATATTTGATAACCCTTGTTCACTTGCACAGCAGTCATTTGTTAACAATTTGTGCTCACTCCAAACCTAAGGTTACAGGTACCACAGTGCTTAACCCCTTTCCTAACGATGACGTCCTGGTACATCATGGGTCGTCTGAGGGAAATATGTCATGGGCCTGAGCGTCTGGTCGGTGTCATAACTGGCAGATGCCAGCTGACATCTGCCCTTAATGATGGACATCAAAGCTGATTCCATCATTTAAATGGTTAAATTCCCTCATCAACTGCGACCACAGCATTTCAAGATCAAATGTCGGTAATCCCTTGTGTCTAGGGGACCCACCAGCAGTTCGTGGACTTACTTGTCTTTCCCAGTGCTTAGTGAATTGACGACTGCTTAATGGGGTGCTCCGCCCCTATACATCTTATCCCCTGTCCAAAAGAGAGGCCGCTTGTACCCTCCAATCTCCAAGCTGGCAGCTTGGGGCTTCCATTCTCGTGATGTCATGCCACGGCCCCTCTATTCATGTCTATGAAAGGGGGTGAGATGGCTGTGTACCAGGATAGGGGATGAGATGTATAGGAATGAAGTGCCTCTTTAATGCTGTTTTAGGCAGCCCTTAGCAATCGAGCACCGATAACTTACATCAATGTAACACAATAGCATTACATTGATCTATGTAAGATTGCTTATGATAGAGCTCTAGGCCCCAAAAATGTGTAAAAAAAAAAAGTTAAAGTATACCTAATAGATCCCACAAAAAAATTATAAATGTTACTCAGTAGATAATCCTGACCTTGTACACCTATTTTTTTTTATGCCTCTATCACCGATATTTTTATTATAAAAATACCTCTTTTTCATTATCTCGCAGTGTTAGAAATCTTCTCAGGGGAAGGGGGCGTGTCCCTCCCTTGTGGTGGTGGGAGGTGATTGTTGTGTCATCTCTTGACTCATGGACAACCTTATGCTGCTGCAGGACTGGTTAGTGTCCCAGTAAGTATGGGGACCCCTAGTGGTGGGATTTTTAGGGGTAATTTTCTTTATTACATTTAATTTCCATCAGTAAGAACATCTAAAAAGTTTTGGGATCTGATAGTGCCTATCTAAAAATAAAAAAAAAATAAAAAAATTCCCCCCCCCTTAATAATTTTTTTTAACCTGTTCAGGACCCAGGGCGTAATTTTACGCCCCGGCGCCCTGGTACTTAAGGACCCAGGGCGTAAACTTACGCCCTGGCGGTTTCCGGTCCCTGCCACGCGCCGGGATGAGATCGGAAGCGGATGCCTGCTGAAATGCTTCAGCAGGCATCCAGGGCAAACGCCAAGGGGGGCCATGTAGGCCCTTGCGATCTGCGGCGATACCGGGCTGATCGGGTCTCTTTGCATGATCCCGGCTGTCACAGACAGCCAGGACCATGCTGGAGCCTAGGCGCGAGGTGGCAAGCCTGCCACCTCCTCCGATCCCCTGCGATCCGTCGGTTAACTAACCGACCAATCGCAGGGGGGGGTTACTTCCTCCCGTCCTGCCCGGCCCCTGGAAGTCTGGAGAGGACGGGAGGAAGACCGGAGGACGCGGCGGGGGACGGGGGAGTGCTGGGGACCAGCCCCGGTACTTACCTTGTCCCTGAAGACCCGGATCCCGGCGATGAAGATGGCGGTGGCGGCGACAGCTGAGTGGATCTTCAGCCGCGGTCGGGCCCTTTACAGCAATGCACGTCGCCGTAAAGCGACATGCATTGCCGTAATGGCACCCTGTATACTACAACTCCCAGCATGCCCAGACAGCCCTTGGCGTCTGGGCATGCTGGGAGTTGCAGTTTTGCAACATCTGGAGGTCCACAGTTTTTGGACCACTGTGCCCTTCCAGATGTTGCAAAACTACACATCCTCAGCATGCCCTTACTGTCCAGGCATGCTGGGAGTTGTAGTTCTGCAACATCTGGCCCTTCAGATGTTGCAGAACTACAACTCCCAGCATGCCTGGACAGTTTTGGCATACTGGGAGTTGTAGTTTTGCAACATCTGGAAGGGCACAGATTGGGAACCACTGTATTAGGGGTCTGCAAACTGTAGTCCTCCAGATGTTGCAAAACTACAACTCCAAGCATGCTGGGAGTTGTAGTTCGGCAACATCTGGCTCTAAAGATGTTGCCGAACTACTACTTCCAGCATGCCTGAGAATGTTTGGGAGTTGTGGTTTTGCAACAACTGGAGGCACACTGGTTGGGAAACATTGTCTGTTTTCTAACTCAGTGTTTCCCAACCCGTGTGGCTCCAGCTGTTGCAAAACTATAACTACCGGCATGCACTGATAGACTGTGCATGCTGGGAGTTGTAGTTTTGCAACAGCTGGAGGTCCCCCCCTGTGAATGTACAGGATACATTCACATGGGCAGGAGGCTTACAGTGAGTATCAGGCTGCAAGTTTGCGATGCAGCAAATTTTGCGCGGCAGCTCAAACTCGCAGCGGGAAACTCGCTGTAATCCCCCACCCGTGTGACTGTACCCTAAAAACACTACACTACACTACACTAACACAAAATAAAATAAAAAGTAAAAAAACACTACATATACACATACCCCTACACAGCCCCCCTCCCCTCCCCAATAAAAATGAAAAACGCCTGGTACGCCACTGTTTCCAAAATGGAGCCTCCAGCTGTTGCAAAACAACAACTTCCAGTATTGCCGGACAGCCGTTGACTGTCCAAGCATGCTGGGAGTTTTGCAGCAGCTGGAGGCACCCTGTTTGGGAATCACTGGCGTAGAATACCCCTATGTCCACCCCTATGCAAATCCCTAATTCAGGCCTCAAATGCGCATGGCGCTCTCACTTTGGAGCCCTGTCGTATTTCAAGGCAACAGTTTAGGGCCACATATGGGGTATCGCCGTACTCGGGAGAAATTGCCTAACAAATTTGGGGGGGCTTTTTCTCCTTTCACCCCTTATGAAAAGGTGAAGTTGGGGTCTACACCAGCATGTTAGTGTAAAAAAATACATTTTTTACACTAACATGCTGGTGTTGCCCTATACTTTTCATTTTGACAAGAGGTAAAAGGGAAAAAAGCCCCCCAAAATTTGTAATGCAATTTCTCCCGACTAAGGAGATACCCCATATGTGGGTGTAAAGTCCTCTGGGGGCGCACAACAAGACCCAGAAGGGAGAGTGAACCATGTACATTTGAGGTGATTTGCACAGGGGTGGCTGATTGTTACAGCGGTTTTGACAAACGCAAAAAAAAACGCAAACGCAAAAAAAAAAACCACATGTGACCCCATTTCGGAAACTACACCCCTCACGGAATGTAATGAGGGGTGCAGTGAGAATTTACAACCCACTGGTGTCTGACAGAGCTTTGGAACAGTGGGCTGTGCAAATAAAACATTTTGTACAGCCCACTGTTTCAAAGATCTGACAGACACCGATGGCTTGTAAATGCTCACTGTACCCCTTGTTACGTTCTTCAAGGGGTCCCGTTTCCAAAATGGTATGCCATGTGGGGGTTATTTTGTCCTGGAACCATAGGGGCTTCCTAAATGCGACATGCCCCCGAGCAAAATTTGCTCTCAAAAAGCCAAATATGACTCCTTCTCTTCTGAGCATTGTAGTTCGCCCGTAGTGCACTTCAGGTCAACTTATGGGGTACCTCCATACTCAGAAGAGATGGGGTTACAAATTTTGGGGCGCATTTTCTGCTATTAACCCTTGCAAAAATGTGAAATTTGGGGGGAAACACATTTTAGTGAAAAAAATTATATATTTTTTTACATATGCAAAAGTCGTGAAACACCTGTGGGGTATTAAGGCTCACTTAATTCCTTGTTACGTTCCTCAAGGGGTCTAGTTTCCAAAATGGTATGCCATGTGGGGGGGGGTTTGCTGTTCTGGCACCATAGGGGCTTCCTAAATGCAACATGCCCCCCAAAAACCATTTCAGAAAAACGTACTCTCCAAAATCCCCTTGTTGCTCCTTTGCTTCTGAGCCCTCTACTGCGCCCGCCGAACACTTTACATAGACATATGAGGTATGTCCTTACTCGAGAGAAATTGGGCTACAAAAATAACAATCCATTTTCTCCTTTACCCCTTGTAAAAATTCAAAAATTTGGTCTACAAGAACATGCGAGTGTAAAAAATGAAGATTGGGAATTTTCTCCTTCACTTTGCTGCTATTCCTGTGAAACACCTAAAGGGTTAAAATGCTGACTGAATGTAATTTTGAATACTTTGGGGGATGCAGTTTTTATAATGGGGTCATTTGTGGGGTATTTCTAAGATGAAGACCCTTCAAATCCACTGCAAACCTCAACTGGTCCCTGAAAAATTGTGATTTTGGAAATTTTGCGAAAAATTGAAAAATTGCTGCTGAACTTTGAAGCCCTCTGGTGTCTTCCAAAAGTAAAAACACGTCAATTTTATGATACAAACATAAAGTAGACATATTGTATATGTGAATAAAATTTTTTTTTTTAGAATATCCATTTTCCTTACAAGCAGAGAGCTTCAAAGTTAGAAAAATGCAAAATGTTCAAATTTTTCATCAAATTTTGGGATTTTTCACCAAGAAAGGATGCATTGAACAAACTTTTGTTTTTCTTTTTCAAGTTTTATATTTTTTATTAACCATAAAACGAAACAAAAATTATCCAGGTTTGGTATCATTGGAATCATACTGACCCATTGAATAAAGTAAGTATGTAAAAAAAAAATATTTTGGGCCCCACAAACTTGTGCATTTTCATTTTTTCATTTTTCAAATTTGCCTTCCATACATATTTTTTTCTGGCTCTGTAATACATTATATGATAAAATAAAGTGTACCGATGAAAAATACAACTTGACCAACAAAAAATAAGCCCTAATGCAATGCAAAAAAAAGTTATGGGTCTTAGATTATAAGGAGGAAATAAAATGCATTGGATGTTCAGATATGAATGAATTTTAGTACCTGTGCTAGGTGTTATTGTTCCATGGTCTAGTCACTGTTCTTTCACAGGCACGGGGGTCCCCACACGTGCACTCTGTAGAGATGGAGGATATATGCACAACAATAGCAGACACCTGGCTGAACATTGACAATAATTTTTCCATACCATACAACATTGCAGGATTTTTCATAATGCAATTAAAGTTCTAGTTGATTAACACATTTGACTAGACACAGTACTTTGGCTAGAACAAGGGTATTTTGGGTGTGTTATCTCTTCTCCGCCAATAAAAGGTTACTCACAGGTTCTTGTATACACACCTCCAAAAAGGGGAACAAACTGCTTTTTCAGTCGGATCCCAATGGAATATTCCTTTTACTTGTAGTTCTAGAGTTCCCAGTTGCAGGGCATAGATTCTTTGTAACTTTACTAGTCACTCTTTAATTGAACAGGCCTGGCTGGAAGCTTTCAGGTCCTGGTTGGAACATGGCCCTTGTTTCTATGTACTTTATACTGTATACTTAACTGTATACTTAAAATAAGGTTACTACTTAGACATGGTCTAAGATGGCAGGAGTTGCTCAACCCCAAATGCGGATGTGCATTTATGCTGGGGGGCAGATCCTGTACTTGTGGTCCATTGCTAAGGGAGATCCCCAGCATACAAATGCATACAATGGAGGATGCCTGCAAACGACCACTAGTACCACAATGGCATCACTCATCAGATGAATAGGTGTGGATGTGAAACATATAGAATAATACAACAACACTACAGGAATATAGGTGCACTACTGTGGTAGATGTAAACAATGACATTGGCTAGCCCTCAAAACTGATGTTAAATTGAGACATTAACCAGTATATCCTTATATGAAGGACATACCTGAGCCCGCACACCAACACCAAGGTTTCTCAAGTGGCACGGGACCTAACACTAATCTTCCTGTGCATGATAAGCAAAACCAGGGGCCAGTGGGCAATTACACCAGCATTAGGTGTAATGCTGGTGTAATTGCCCACTCACACACTGCTCCCAGGTTACCTCCAGTGTGGCTGGGCACACATACAATGGGAGGAGAGAGACAGGTTATGAGTCCTACCCAAGTTTACTGATATGTTGCTGGCCTCAGAGGTGTACCTTAATGCTACCTAAAATGATAATAAAGGCGCATTAGTATACATTTTCAAAAAGGCTACTACTTAGACGTGGTCTAAGATGGCAGGAGGTGCTCAACCACAAATGCGGATGTGCAATTATGCTGGGGGGCATATCCTGCACTTGCCCATTGCTGGGCCAATGCTGCTGTAATTGCCAATTGGCCCCAGGTTTAGCTTATCATGCACAGTTACGTTAGTGTTAGGTCCTGTGCCACTTGAGAAACCTTGGTGTTGGTGTGCGTGCTCAGGTATGTCCTTCATATAAGGATATACTGGCTATTGTCTCAATTTTACATCAGTTTTGAGGGTTAGTCAATGTCATTGTTTACATCCACAACAGTAGTGCACCTAAATTCCTGTAGTGTTGTTGTATTTGTCTTAAAATAATCATCAGTTTGGCTGACCAGTATATTGAAGATAAACTGATTAATTGACTGTAGAAATCTCTTTGTAAAAGGACTGTAAATCTGGGTATAATGCTCTATATACTGGACTGTAGGCCCATTTGACCTAAGGCTTGGGGCAGGAACTCGTACTACCTCCGCAAACTCTGACTATCTGCGTGTGCTAGCCCGGATTGGGACAGAAAGTGAGAGACTGTGTGCCCTGGGCCTATTCATCCACATCGGACACAGTGGCCCAGATTTATCAATCTTCCTGTACCAAATCCGTCTGGTTTTGCCCATAAACAATAGATTACAGCTTAGCTTTCATTTTACCAGAGCTCAATATGATATGAAAACTGAACTGTAATTTATTGCTTTAGGCAAAACCCAGATGTCTGAAAGCAATTGTTGCAGTATGTAGTCCTGTGTCTGCCAGTGACAAAATACAAATGAATCGAATCAGATACTCTTGTCACCAAGTGTCATGGCATTGTGTAAAGTGTATATACACCCACAGTACCTAGTGTAACATCACCAAACCTATTTGGAGAACTACAGCTTCCTGCTGTCCCTACATAACATTTGCCACCTCCCACATTGGTACAACAGAACCTTAGATGTACAGTGTATACAGGTTAGTAATGCCAGCCAAGGAATGCTTAGAAAAGGTTGTGAAGAAATGCGCTATTTGCTCATCTACAAAAGAGTTCTGTATCATTTAAGAGAAAAGTTCCCCATATACACAGTCTTTGTGTTTCTGTCATAACACATTGTACTGCTATAGAAGAAAGGTCATCATCACTAGGACATTGAATAAAGTATGAAATAATTTGTTTGGAAGGCCAATAGCGCCAAAGTGTTTTCCAATAATTCAGATGGCCTTTCTTTTTCTATACATATATATTTGCCCACCATAAATAGTTTTGAGAGATATTTTAGAGACAGCCTTGAAGTAAATGTTTATATTTGAATTTAGTTGCTTTCTGAACATACAAATGGGTTTTTTAACTCTTAAAGTAATGTGTTACTGTTACTTCTGTCAAGTCAGTTATTAAAAGAATGAGCAATGCATCTCCTTTTCAAGAAAATACTTATTTCTGCTGGATTCACATATGGCTTTGAAACCACATAAAAAACTGCAGTGTTTTTTTTTTCTAGAAAACAAAACAATATGCGGTAGATTCTCAAAATCTGCTTTTTTTGTACGTTGTGCTAAACGATTATGCATTAAATTGTTTTCCTCATATTTTCAGTTGGCTCTCCCTTTTAAAATACCCTTTTTCAGGCCAATTACATTTTTTTTGCGCTAAAACTTTTAATTCTTGAGCACAAATTGCCGGGTATTGTACCACTTTTTAACCACTTAAGGACACAGGGCGTACAGGTACGCCCTGACGTCCTGATACTTAAGGACCAGGACGGGCTCATCGGGCAGGGACCGGATTGGGATGCCTGCTGAAATCATTCAGCAGACACCCCGTGCAAACCCCTGAGGGGGTCCTGAGACCCACCCTATGTCAGCGATCGCGGCAAATCGCTGGTCAATTCAGACTGTCGATTTGCGGCGATTCCAGGTCAATTGAGTCTCCAGTGACCTAGAAAAAAAGAATGGAGTGAGGTGGCACCTCATGATCACGTGATTGATCGGTCGGAACCACCGACCAATCACTACACTGCTGGGCAGGGATCAGGGCTGGAGGGGGTCTCCTACCTTTGCCTGGCCCAGCAAGGGTCCCCTCAGGAGTGGTGGCAGCAGCGGCGGCGGTCCGGTGGTTCGGGCGGCTGGATACAGCAAGAGGTGAGGCCTGTTCCCCTCCTGCTGTTGCTTAGCAACAACTCTCAGCATGTACAGCCAAATGCCATGCTGGAAGTTATAGTTTTGCAACAGCTGGAGTTCCAACTACAACTCCAAGCATGCCCTTTGGTAGTCTGTGCATGCTGGGGGTTGTAGTTATGCAACAGCTGGAGGCAATTTTTTTCTATTAAAAAGTGTGCATCCAGTTGTTGCATAACTACAACTCCCAGCATGCATGGACAGCCAAAAACTTTGTGAGGGGTGTAGTTTCCAAAATGAGGTCACATGAGGGGGGGGGTCCACTGTTCTGGCAACACGGGGGCTTTGTAAACACACATGGCCCCCAACTTCTATTCCAACCAAATTCTCTCTCCAAAAGCTCATTGGTGCTACTTCTCTTCTGAAGTCTTATTCGCAAATATTGAGCCCTCCCTTCTTTAATGGTATATGGAACTATGACTAGTGCATTAACTCTGTGATTTTTTTGCCCATTGAATCCAATAGGCCCATTGTGGTCTATGGGGATCTCACGGCATGTAAACCAGAAAGATAAGCAGGACCAGGGTGGGACAGAGTGTTACAGTGTTACAGTGTTACAGTGTTGTGGTTAAACTTTACTTTCCTGGAAAAGCTGCTGAGTTGCCCATAGCAACCAACCAGATTGCTTCTTTCATTTTTCCCAAGACCTCGGCAAAATGAAAGAAGCGATCTGATTGGTTGCTATGGGCAACTCAGCAGCTTTTCCTGGAAAAGTTTCTGAGTTGCCCATAGCAACCAGATTGCTTCCTTCATTTTTCAGAGGCCTTTTCAAAAATGAAGGAAGCAATCTGATTGGTTGCTATAGTCATTTCAGAAACTTTTCCTCCGGACAGGTTTTGATAAATCTCCCTCTCTGGGGGATATTCATCAAAACCAGTGAAGAGGAAGAGTTGTGTAGTTCCCCATAGCAATCAAACAAATTGCTTCTTTCATTTTTGAAAAGGCCTCTGAAAAATGAAAGAAGCAATCTGTTGGGTGCTATGGGCAACTCAGCAGCTTTTCCAGGAAAGTAAAGTTTAACCACAACACTGTAACACTCTGTCCCACCCCGGGACTGGAACCAGTGATGGTCTCCCATCCACTGTGCTGCCAAGACAGTCCTACTTATCTTACTGTTTTACATGCCATGAGATCCCCATAAACCACAATGGGCCTATTGGTTTCAATGGGCAAAAAATACCATTAAAGAAGGGAGGGCTCAATATTCACGAATATGCGCATATATTTTCGCATATAACGAATATGCGAATTTCGCGAATATATGACGAATATTCATCCATATATTCGCGAAATATCGCAAATTCGAATATGGCCTATGCCGCTCATCACTAAATTTTATTACAGACAACAATAGTGGGGCGACCCAGATAAAAAAAGATGTTACAAAAAAAACTGGTTTGTTATCCAGAGTAACTCTATTCTCAAGGCTTTGGTTCCGGAATCCCCTAAGATTACGTTCCGTTGTTCTAAGAATTTGCAAAATCTCATTGCTCCCAGCAGGTTAAAACAATACACAGTGTATGGCTGGAGGCTGTATGCCTGTGTACTGCCTCACCTCAGTGCTCCGACCACTGCTCCTCCTGTCCGAGGTCACGATCTACTGCTGTGGCCTATAGGCCATAGCAGTAGGTCCTGGGACCAAAGGACCGGTGGTCAGAGTACAGAAGATAATGTGCCACTGGTAACTTACCATACCCGTGTGTCCTCGCTGCTCTGCTCTGATCTGCTCTGCCTTTTCTATGGGCGCACGCACAGGACGCCAGTGATGTCCCTGCATGCGCTAGCTCCCGTCGGCCCCTGCATTTTTAAAGTTAACGTGGGGCCGCAGAAAGGTAACTGGGACATCCTGGTGTCCCGAAAAGATATTTCAGGACACAGGGATGTCCCGAATGTGACAGGGGAAATTAATCTCGGCCAGGACACCCGAGGTATGGATAATCCATGCCCCGGGCGTCCTGGCCGACTGCAGCACCAGGCGTATAAGACGACCCCCGACTTATGAGAACATTTTACTGGGTTTAAAAGTAATTTTATACGCAGGAAAATATGGTAGTTTTTTTTTATTGCTCTTTTTTATAATATAGAGAGCGGTATTTTTTTATATTAGCTACTCAATGTGTGAAATGCCAGTGTTTAATGTGTGAAATGCCAGTGATTGCTAAATTTTTATTATGTTGTAACCATTTTTCTATGTAAGGGTTAAACCCATCTGGTGTATAACCAGGTGTGCTTGAGCCCTCTGACATGCCTGATGAAGCTGCGCATGCGCAGCGAAATGCGTTACATTCTGGATCATTAAAGCCACTCACCTGAAGGATGGTTGTCCTGTTCCTCTTGTTCCAATCAGCGCCGAGAGTTCTTGTCACACCTCGAAGTCAGTCTTCTTTGCCTTATATACAAGTTGGATTGGTGGACTCCAATAATCCTCTGCCCACACTAAGAAAAGTTTTAATCGGAAAACAGCTCCCTTTGCACTTGAGAAACGTTTGGTTGTGTGGCCACCAGCTGCTTTAACCATTCAACTTCCTCTAAGTGGAAAGAAAAGTTAAATAACTGGTGACAGGAGCAGCTACAAGCAGAATTATTATTATCATTATTCTTAATATTATAAATAATAATAATAATAATAATTTGTCTATTTTTATGGAGCACCCTTAGTTCTAGGGCACTGTACAGTAAATTGATATAGAGGAAGAGAGGGCCCTACACGCAAGGGCTTACAATCTAATACAGCCCATAATTGATTTTAAGAGGCCACAAGCAGCTAACAGTGTATCACACTCCGCAGAAGCAGCATGCAAGCTCCAGGCACATAGAAGGAGATTTATCAAGGGATTTAGAGGGGATTTTTTTGCTCGCAAAAGTTGCACAAAAAGTTGCACGTGCGTGTAAGCAACTTTTTGTGCGACTTTTGTGGCTAAGCAAAAAATACCAGTCAACCCTACCTAAGCAATTTTCAGTTTTCACTTTGCAATGGTAGGGAATTTATCAAGTGCGAAAGTTGCACATAAGCAAAATAAGTTGTAAACCCGGTTCAAAAAGAAGCAAGTGTAAGCCAGGTCAGATCTGGCTTACAAACTTGCCTTTCACAGCAATTTTTAAAAAGTCACAAAAAAAGTCACACCTGTGACTTTTGTGAGACTTTTTGCGCAGCTCTGCTCCCCGGCCACCTGCCCGCATATATCACCCACCCGCTAGCTGTTGCAGAACTGCAACTCTCAGCATGTCCGTACAGTGAGTAGTTACAACAGCTTGCGGGCGGGTGGCCAGAGAGCGTAGCCAGCCAATAGGAATATGATATTACAGTACTGTAATTTTATATTTCCGGGCAGACCTGTGATTGGTTTAGACCTCCTGGCCAATCACAGCTGCCAGAGGGAAACATAAAGTTACAGTGCTGTAACATCATTTTCCCTGCTGGGAAGCCAGGGAGCGAGCACAATGCCGCCCGCTTCCCAGGCTTCCTTGTCACCCACTGTGCTGCAGGACTACAATTCCAAGCATGTCCTTATTGTAAGGACATGCTGGGAGTTGAAGTAGTGCGGCGCAGGTGGGCGGAAGATGTGCAGGCATGTGACAAGTTTGGCACATCTCCCGCCCCCGCTGTATGACTACAACTCCCAACATGCCCTTACAATAAGGACATGCTGGGAATTGTAGTCCTGCGGCACGGAAGGGTTGGCAGCAGATGTGCGGGTGTTTTTTTTTCTTCTCATTTCAGATCTGTGTATCCTGTGGACTTGTTCGGATTCGGTGGACTACTACGATGACCAGCGTTTCTTTTTTTGTTTAATGTTAATAAAATGGTTAATGAGGACTTGTAGGGAGTGTTTTTTTTAAATAAAAGTTTTTTTTAAACAAGCTGTGCTTTTTTTAAATGTATTTACTTTACAGGCTTAGTAGTGGTAGCCGTCTTATAGTCGAAGTCCATTACTAAGGCGGGGCTTAGCGTTAGCCTAATTATCCGTTTTTTCCCATTGCAACCAATCACAATTCAACTTTCACCTTACAAGAGCACATTAAGATATGAAAGTTGAGCTGTGATTGGTTGTTATGGGAAAAAGCAGACAATTAGGGATTCAAGCTGATTGATAAATGTCCCCCAATATCTGATAGGCCCAAGGTGGAGGGGACTGATCAATGCTGATGAACACATGCAAGAGAGACCAGGCCCTACTGTTGAGGGACATTTGTGGTTTCTATGTTACACGGCCCTTGTCAGGATATGTTTCACTTCGTAGTACCATAAGTTACACTGACCTTCAGAGCACTTTACTATTATATATTTACTTGTAACCATTTTGTAGAAATTAATTTGTGGTGTGGGTGTTGGACAGGCAGATGTTATTAACCCTTAATGCAGATGGCATTAACCCTTTGTGCTCGTGACACCAGGGCGTGGTTATCCTCTACACCACCTGAGGTATGGCCGATGATTCATGGGTCAGGCGCTGGGTAACTAATCACGCTGAGGCAAAGTTATGGAACAATGGCACTTTACTCAGGCAGACAAGGTGTTAAAGTCTTAATAGCTCAATTTAGGCCAAATGAGATGCTCAGTGAACTTTAGGGAGCTTGCTGGGTCACTGGGACTTGTAGTGGACTTGGACTGGATTATGCAACCCATGCTGGCTCTAGTGACTTGACAGACTTGACTATCTTCACTATCATTACTAGAGTGTCCCCCTGTATTTGTGCTTACCGCCAGGCTTTCACTTTCACCTGCAGGGGTTAACTGTTAGTAGCTGCATGGCTGCGTGACTAGGCCTTGGCCTCCCTCAGGAACACCAGGCAACTGCTCAGGTCTTCACTTGGCTGTACCTCACCTTGATCTGACTAGAACTGAATTCTCCACTCAACTGACTAGGCTAGCTCCTTCCTGGTATATAAGTGAGCAATTTAGAGGGATCCCATAGGTCACCAACAAGTCACCTGTTCACCTTGCACCTTTCCTTGGTAACATAGGCCTTGAAAACAAAAATTTAAAGCAACAGAGGCATAAAATACAGTACATTAACTCATACATAACTTTATAGAATACATATATAGAGTCCTTAGGAGGGTTGTGGACCCAGGAGAACACTGAAATGGAGGCCGCCACACAGGACGGACAGGTGTACAGTATGACAACTCCTGTACTGGGCCACCACAAACTCCCCCTCTTAAAATAAGCCGTCCTCAGCGTATTGTCCTGGAGGGCGGATGACATGAAGTGACCACTGGGGCCACGCAATAGTAGGAATAAGCAACACAGTTCCTGGGGCATTGTGCCAATGTCTTTCACAGGGCTGGTTACAGGGAAGTAGTTTGTGTAGGGTTTAGTGTCCTTGTAACTGCATTGGGGCGGATCGGGCTGCCTGAGGCTTTCTACCCAGATGCCTCTGCGAACGGGGCACATCGCCATGTTTTGCTACTCCTCCCCGTAACAATAGATTAACAATTACACTGACTTTATATATTTTACAGCACATAACAATGGCATATATACAATTTTCCACCTTATGCACAGGTTCATGTTATCAGGTACTTTCTGTGCACAGTGGACAGGAAAACAATTAGTATTGGATCCAATACATTTTATAGACTGACATGGACTGAGTATATGTATGTATACTGAATACAAGGTTACAGTCTTATCTCAATACTGTACTTTATTTTCTGTACACAAAATTAAGCGGTATGTATATATGTGGTTTTAGAACTAGAAAATTCTGACGTAATAGTGTGTTTTTACTATTGACTATTATGTACATAAGTGATTTACTCTCTATATCTAGCGGGCAGTTGACCCTGAGTAGACCGCTGGGACCTGAGCAGCACCACCTCTTGAGGATCAGGATCTGGAGGTAAATCTGAAAGCTCAGCAGGAACTTCTGCGACAGGCACTGAAACTTTAGATTGATCTGGAACCAGCTGAACAGGTATTACCGCAACTGTAGGAGCCGAGATTACCTCTGGACCTCTTGGGGCTGGCACATAGACTGGAACCAAAGGAGATAGACCTGGAGCCAGAGGTAGACAGATATAAGTGGGTTGAGTGGGAGAGAACATAGGAAATTCCATAGAGGGATGTATCCCTTTCGCCAGGAACATATTCTCGGACCGGTCTGACAGATGGAGGAGGAGGTGGTGGGGACACTGGGAGATCCTCTTTCAAGCATAGCTTTATAGGATTCCTATGGATCACCTCTAGCTCGTACCCAGGCTTCCTGACATCATAGACATAAGACTCAGGATAAGGGATAGCCGTCACTGTGTAGGGCACCATCTCCCAGATAGAATCCAACTTGTCTGCTCTAGGGAATTTTCTTAGCCAGACTTTGTCACCCACCTGTAGTGGCTTGGCTGTGGCATGGCAGTTGTGGTCATCCTGATGCCTTTGACAGGCATCGTCCATCTTTTTTACTGACATTCTCTTTGGCTACTTGAATCTGCCTTTGATGATCAGAAACCCACTCATGGGATGCTTGAGGAGAATTGTTGATCAGAGCTTGTAACCCAAATGTCCCATCCTTAGGCAGTTGCCTGTGTCTTCCCATCATCAAATAGAAGGGGGTATACCCTGTGGAACAGTGCAGTGTTGTTATAGATTTCCGACAACTCAGGTAGCAACCAAGGCCGTGACACAGAGGCTGCTCGCAGCATATGGATGAACACTCGATTGATCCGCTCACAAAGCCCATTCCCTTGAGGGTCATAGGCAGTGGTTCTGAGTTTCTTACAGTCGTGGAATTGACAAAGTTCTTGAAAGAGTTGGGCCTCAAAGGCTGGTCCATGGTCAGTTAAGACAGACTCCGGGCATCCAAGGGTTTGCACCCACTTAGAGTAGAACATTTGGGCTGCTGTCTTGGCTGTGAGATCTTTGACAGGAATGACAATAACCCACTTGGAGAAGCATAGGTATACCCGGACCGGGTAGGAGACAACTTCACATGGTCTAGTGCGACAGGCTGATTGGGTCTGTCACTCTGGATGGAGTGGAGGGGTGCTCTTGTATCCTTGTGCACATTCTTGATGACGTTACAGACAGAACATTCACTGCACCATTTCTACATGTCACTCCGCATTCCAATCCAGTAGAACCTTCGCCATACAGTGGCTTCCGTCTTGTGGACTCCAAATTGTCCACTTGTCTTCTACAGGTGTCTCTTCCCCAGGGTTCATTGGAGACAGTTCATGGGCATTGACATTTGACTTGCGGCTTCTGTACTTGATGGTAAAGCTGTAATCAACTAAGCTTGAAGCCCATCGCTGTTCAAGGGTGCCCAATTTGGCAGTATTCAGGTGGGCCAAAGGATTGTTATCCATGTAGATGAATAGACAGTAAATGGTGTAGCAGCCAAATAATCTTTGAATTTTTACTGTCACAGCCCATACCAGGGTGCAAAGTTACAACTTGAATGAACTGTAATTGGTATCGTTCTTCTCCGCCCCTTGCAAATTTTGACTAGCGTAGGCAATCTTGGCCATCTTGGACTTGGGACAGGACAGCTTCTAGGCCTTCAAAACTGTCATCAGTATATAGCCAGAATGGCTGTCTATAATCCGGATAAGCCAAGATGAGTGGCTGTGTCAGCAGACGCTTGTAAGCTTGAAACGCTGTCTCTTGCTCTTTGGCCCAATCAATAGGGAGTCTTCCGTTGTAATTCTCCTTCACCGTTCCCGCAGGAGAGCTGTAAGGGATTCTGCAATTTGGGCGACGTGTGGGATAAAATGGCGGTAGTAGCCGGCGAATCCCAGAAAGCTCCTGACATCTTTCACCGTGCGCGGTATGGCCAGTTCTTGACACCATTCACATTTTCAGGATTTGGCGGAACTCCCTCTGCGCTGACAATGTGGCCCAGGTAATGGACCTGAGGCTTGAGCAAGGGACACTTTAATGGCTTGATCTTCAGCCCATGTTTGATTGGCACTTGGAAGACGTCTCACAGATGACTGAGGTGTTCCTGGTAAGACTTGGCATACACAATGATATCATCCAGATATAGCAGGACACTTTGGAAGTTCAGATGTCCCCGACACCTTTCCATCAGATGATGGAATGTAGCAGGGGCATTGCACAGCCCAAACGACATACTTTTGTAAAAAAAACAACCCCTTGGGTGTCACAAAGACGGTCTTCTCCCGATCCTCCGGGGCCATGGCTGCCTGCCAGTACCCACTGGTTAAGTCCAGGAGAAGTAAGCAGCAGACCCGAGGGCGGTTAATGATTCCTCAATTCTTGGTAAAGGGTAAGCTTCCTTATGTGTGACATTGTTCAGTTTCCTGTAGTCGACACAGAAACGGATGGTTCCATCCTGCTTTTTACTAGCACGACAGGTGCCGCCCAGGGACTCTGACTTTCTTGAATCACGTCCGCTTCTTTCACGGCGCGACCAGACAGTGTCTCTCTTTGATAGGTGGGCTGTCTGCCTGTAAGGATGCGATGTTGGATCATTGACGTCTTCTCAAAGTCTGTTGGGTGCTTACTGAAGGATTTATGATACCACTTTGCCAAGTTCACGTCTCCATTAATCTGGTCCCGAAGTTCTGGGGGTCAGTACTGAATCCACTGGCAACTGGAGACGCTCGCTGTCGGACCACTAGACTTTGAGTCACGATATCTCTTGACTCGAGGAGGTACAATTGGGCCACTGGAGTATACTTGGGTAAGACAGTAGCGGTTTCAGACAAGTTTACTAACCGTACTGGTACTCTTCCATTTGAAACAGGGACAAGACTCCTCACAGCTCGGATTAATGGATGGTCTTCAAGCTGCATGGGTTCCAGCAGGGCCTGATAATCACGGTTCTTGACTCTGGGACATGCACGGCACCATATGAAAGTTTCAGTGTTGGGTTGCAAGGTCCCCGACCTGATGTATTGGACTTGAATTCTGCATATCTCACCTTGTTTGTTGGCAAACTTCCGCTCCGCCTGTAGGACTTTCAGGTGGTGCTGTACAGCCTGCCAGTCTGAAAGGGGAATATTGGGAAGAGAGGCATACAAGGCATCTAAAATGTCAGTGAAACAATATCTCATTATGTTCATCCCCAATATGAATTCAACATGTCACATTGGTTACAATCACTACGTGCCCTGTTAGCATATGGTTATCCAATTGAATGGTTGGCCCCCAGTATCCATGTCTTGGGACTGGTTGCCCATTACCCACAACTACTTTGAAATTAACATCCTCCAGTTCACACAATAAACTAGCATCCCAATATTGATAGAAAACACGTTTAGATATAGTAGACACTTGGGACCCTGTATCTATCAACGCCTCTAAAGGTATACCTTCTACAACAACCGTTACAAGGGGCAGGAGGCGACATAAAGTGAGAGTCCTGACTTAGGCTGTTCGGGGGTTGGACCTGAGGACTGTTTTCCTGAGGGCCGGTCCTCGACCTCAGGGTGAATCCGTTTAAATCCCAGCACTGCATTTTCCAATGGCCGGGCTTGTTACAGTAAGTGCAAAAGGGTCTCTGAGTGCCAGAATACCTATTGGGTGGAGGATTACGGTAAATGGGATTGCTGGGAGCAGGGGGAGGTTTCCTAGGTAAAGATGGTTCCCGGGCAGGTCGAGCCGACCGGGTGGCAAGTTCCTAAACAGCTGTAGTCAGTTGTTCAATGTCTTGCCTAACACTTTATAGATCTGAGACTGTGGTGACTGGCAGAGTAGGTTCCATTGGGGCTGGGACAAGGGACGGTGATGGTATGGGCCTAGCCGCCATTCCTAGTGGTTCCTGATCAGATGCAAGGGGAATACAAACATCTTCGAACTTAGTCCCGGACTCAATTAATTGTATAGCCAGTTTTTTAAAAGCAGGAAATGACATGTTTTGGACTGCTAACATTCTCAGTTGGGCTTTGTCGCACTTATTATGAGCCCCATCAATAAATCCGTCCATTAACACTTTGTTGCGCTGCTCTGGAGTTATCCCATCTAACTTTTGGACAGTCCAGAACAGCAGGACCCCCCCTCAAGTGCCATCATTTTGGAAACTACACCCCTCAAGGAACGTAACAAGGGGTACAGTGAGTATTTACACCTCACAGGTGATTGGAACATTGGGCTGTAAAATGACAAAATAGGGTTTTTTCACAAAAAGGCCTGTGTTTCCCCAAATTTTTCATTTGCACAAGGGGTAATAGGAGAAAATGTCCCCTAAATTTCTTCTGAATATGGAAATATGGAATATGGAAATACCCTATATGTGGACGTAACATGCTGTACGGACAAACTACAGGGCTCAAGAGTCATAGAGCTATGTCTGCATACATTCAGCGGAAAATAAAAAAAGGAACACCCACATGTGACACTGTTACAGACAGTACACCTCCTGGGGAAGGTGTATAAAGGGGAACTGGACATTTGGAATGCACGGGTGTTCCCTAAATTTATTTTCCAGGAATGGATGATATAAAAATTAAAATTTTACTACTGATATGCCAATTATGTTCCCAGAATGATGACCCGGGGCATAGTCAAAACTAAAAAATATGCCAGCTCCAAACCCTATGCTCTGAATCATCATTCTGGGAATGTGATGTGTGTTGCTGTCCCTAACTTGTTGCCTCAAATGCGCACACCACTCAGGTGGAGAGAGAGGTCTGCACATTTGACACAACATAAGAAAGACCCCAAATACCCCCAGAGGTCTTATCAGGTTGTTTCTTTTTGCCGAAAGAGTTTTTTGGGCAATTTAGTGGTTTATGGGGTTAAAATTTGGAATGTACTCTGGACTTTCAGGTCAAATTATGGGAAATTAAAACGAAAAGGGAAAATTTAGTACTCCCTGAAGCAGTTTTTAATGCAGAGGCCCGGATGATCGGGGCAAGTGTCCCACTGAGTTGTGGTGTCTTTGCATATCCCCCTCTTGTGACACACTCTGCATTTTTTCTGGGATCGTCCCTTCTTTCCAGTGTAGGGGACTTCACCTGGAAAGATCCTGGCACCTATATTTCCAGTTCCTTGAAAACTCTGCCCTGCTCTTTCCCGTTCGCCAAAGATCAGGGTCCTTAGGACTTCTTCTTGGAACTGGAGGAATGTTCCTGTGTTGCCAGCGAACTGGGTTAGTACAAAAGAGTTGTACATGGCAACCTGTACCAAGTAGACCGCAACTTTTTTATACCATACCCGTGTTTTCCGCATAGCCATGTATGGCTTGAGGACTTGATCAGAGAGATCAACTCCCCCCCATATACTGATTGTAGTCCAGGATACAATCAGTCTTGAGGACCGTTGTTGTGGTACCTCGCACAGGGATTTTTTTTTAACTTTCTTTAACTTTTTATTTTTTTTACATTCTTACCTGTTCTTTTACAGAAAACTCACCCTGCAATTACAGTGGCAGCAGGCCACTTCATCAGCCCTGGGGGGCGCAGATCCAGTCAGAGGGGGGTCCCTGTCTCCTTCTCTCAGCTCTACCCACTGACTGAACTCGGTGGGTTAGCAGAGCTGAGAGAAGGGGACATTAACCCCTCTTCTGACAGCTGCTATTGATCGGATGATCATCCAACCAATAGCAGCTCATCTGGGGAGGTGACGGGATCGCCACTTCCCCCCAGCAACAGGAGGTGATTGACGGTGTATAGTACACCGCCGATTACCTTCTAATTCCGGGTAATCGGGTCACACGTGACCCATATGAACGGAATTGCCGCAGATCGCTGGTGTCTCAGGACCCCCAGACATTATCATGGGATGCCTGCTGAATGATTTCAGCAAGCATCCCGGTCCGGTCCAGGGACTGGAATTCCCACGGGCATTCAGGTATGCCCTGTGTCCTTAACTACCAGGATGTCAGGGCATACCTGTACACCCTATGTCCTTAAGGGGTTAAGAGAGCTGGTGAGGTGCTGCAGCGGCTTTCGTTTGGATGACAAGGGTAGAAACAGCAGACACTCCCCCTCTTTTTTGCAGGTACCCGGTAACAGAAGACTTGATAACCACACTTGCAGGCAATACCAGAATGATAGTGGCAGAGCAGGGTGCTGGAGACTCTATACACTGCACTGGATGATCGGTAAGCCTTATAGGAGTTGTGGTGCAGCACGGACTATGTTTTTGTCAGCCAGAAACTCTTGGAGCCGCGGCACTCAGGGCACTTCCTGATCAGAAAAATCTTCCCCTGTGCAACAAAGGGCAAATCCTTTTGGTTCCTCCTCGCTGGGCTGAAGAGGCATCACCGCTGGGGACTGATGTGGGCGGAGCTGTGACCACTCGCACAAGGGGGAAATCACTGGACCAGATTAACCCCTTCAAGTACGGCAAATACTTTGCAATGCACTACAGCTTCTGAACGGATTTTACACATGGAGGGCACAACTTCAATATTTTTCACAATGGTAGTCAGTAACTTTTTTTAACCTCCCCTTCAATTTCACAAGCGCCTTCTAGCATAAGAGCTTTTACTTACAAAGTCTCGTACAAAACTGGTGCAATTCCTGTTGCACAGATGTGCAGTTTTTGCAATACTGGACACAGTTCAGGCTGGGAGGTATTTTCGTATAAGGCACACACCAATATCCTGTTCGTAGGATGCCAAAAGTTGTGGTGAGGGTATTGGAAGGGCAGATGTTATTAACCCTTAGAGCAGATGGCATTAACCCTTTGTGTTCATGACCCTAGAACGTGGTTATCCTCTACACCACCCGAGGTATGGTCGATGATTCCTGGGCAAGGCACAGGGTAAATAATCACTCTGATGTATAGTTATGGAACAACAGCACTTTAGTGAACCAGACAGGGTGTTAAAGTCTTTACAGCTCAGTTAAGGCTCAAGAAGATGCTCAGTGAACTTTAGGGAGCATGTTGGCTCACTGGGAATGGTAGTGGACCTGGACTGAATTATGTAACCCACGCTGACTTACTGACTTGACAGACTTGACTATCTTGACTAGAGTGTTCCCCTGTATTTGTGCTTACTGCCAGGCTTTCACTTTCACCTGCAGGGGTTAACTGGTAGTAGCTGCTTGGCTGCGTGACTAGACATTGGCCTCTCTCAGGAACACCAGACAACTGCTCAGGTCTTCACTTGGCTATACCTCAGCTTGATCTGACTTGAACTTAACTCTCCACTCAACTGACTAGGCTAGCTCCTCCCTGGTATATAAGGGAGCAATTTAGAGGTATCCCATAGGTCACCAACAAGTCACCTGTTCACCTTGCACATTACTTGGTAACATAGGCCTTGACAACAAAAATTTAAAGTAACAGAGGCATAAAAATACAGTACATTAACTCATACATAACTTTATAGAATACACACAGTCCTTAGGAGGGATGTGGACCCCGGAGAACACTAAAATAGAGGCTGCCACACAGGATGGAAAGGTGTACAGAATGACAACTCCTGTACTGGGCCACCACAATTTATTCTTATCTGTAGTAAGTCTAAAGTCTACATACTGCTGCTCTGTTTCTTTTTTTAGATTCTATTTAGCATGATGCCAGCATGTTAAAATGTACAAGGAAGTAGCCCCCAACCAGTGTGTTTTTGTGCATATAGTATGTGGACATGGCAAGGAAAAACTGTTAGAGCAAAGAACAGAATGTGTCATTGTTAGGATACTATAGGGGGTGGATTAACATTGCATTTGGAAAGTTTTTGAAACCTCTTCACTTTTTTCACACTTTGTTATGTTTAAGCCTTGTGCTAAAATAAAAATAAAATCTACATGTTAAAATAAAATAAAAATAAAATCAACTTTTCCTTCATCAATCTGCACTCAAAAAACCCCTACAATGACAAAGTGAAATTACAATTTAGGAATTCTGAAATTTTGGCAAAGTTATTAAAAAACAAAATTTTTTCCATAAGTATTCAGATACTTTGCTATGACACTTAAAATTTTGCTCTGGGGGTCTCCCATTTTTCATGACCATTTTTGAGATGTTTCTATACCTTGGTTGGAATCACCAGTGGGAATTTCAATTGATTAGACGGGATTTGGAAACAAACTCATCTTTTAAAATAAGGTCTCACAGCTGACCTTAAGCATATTAGAGCTAAAACAAAGCCATGAGAGGGAAAAATCCTCTGTAGAGCTTTTGACTGTGTGGAGGTACAGGAAAAGGGAAAAAAAAAACATTTATGCTCAATGGAAAGTTCTCAAGATCAGTGGCCTTCAGAACTCATCCTAGAGCTGGCTGCTTTAGGCTAAGTCTCCACTTATTTATTTTATTTTTTTTGCAAAACGCAAAGAAAAACGCCAATTCTGCCGCATGGCATGTTTTTGGTCAAAAAACGCTGCGGTCAGATGTTAGCTGTAAATCAATGAGAAATCGCAAATTTCGAATTCCACTTGGCGTTTTTTCACTTTGGCGTTTTTTAAATCCTTTTGGCGTTTTTGCACTTTTTCTGCGTTTTTTTCTGCTCTTTGGCGTTTTGAAAAAAACACTGTAGTTCCCTTAAACCGGCGTTTTTTGTCAAAATTGTGGCGTTTTGCTCCAATAGAAGTCTATGGGAGTGCGAAAACGCCCAGAAAAACGCCATGTTAGTTTTGCGTTTGGCGTTTTTATTGACGATTTTTAACCAGAGGAAAAAAAGGGGCTGTTCCCAAGAAGAGGAACAGCAGCCATTTTCTCTTTAGTCAGCCAAAAGTTTTATTCAGAGGCTGGACATTGTTGGTTGGGTGTATATTTATGAGCAGCGTGCCACCCCACATCTCATTTAATGTAGACAAGCTTATTCAGCTTGTAAGTATACTTATTTCTGTATGTGTGAGTTTTTTATTTACGACCATTAGTATATTAAGTGTGTGTTATTATGTGGTTTTTTTTTGGCTTTTGTGTGTGTGGTGGGTAAGTTAAAGTGGTTCCTTATATATTGTTTAAAATTTTTACGTAGCAAAATTGTTACCTTAACCCCTTAAGGACCGGGGGTTTTTCCGTTTTTGGATTTTAGTTTTTTGCTCTTTGCCTTTAAAAAATCATAACTCTTTCAATTTTGCACCTAAAAATCCATATGATGGCTTATTTTTTGCGCCACCAATTCTACTTTGTAATGACGTCAGTCATTTTGCCCAAAAATCTACGGTGAAATGGTGAAAAAAATCATTGTGCAACAAAATTGAAAAAAAACGCTGTTTTGTAACTTTTGGGGGCTTCCGTTTCTATGTTGTACATTTTTCGGTAAAAATGACACCTGATATTTATTCTGTAGGTCCATATGATTAAAATGATACCCTACTTATATAGGTTTGATTTTGTCGGACTTCTGGAAAAAATCATAACTACATGCAGGAAAATTAATACGTTTAAAATTGTCATCTTCTGACCCCTATAACTTTTTTATTTTTCCGTGTATGGGGCAATTTGAGGGCTAAATTTTTGCGCCGTGATCTGAATGTTTTAACGGTACCATTTTTGCATTGATAGGACTTATTGATCGCTTTTTATTCATTTTTAAATTATATAAAAAGTGACCAAAAATGCACTATTTTGGACTTTGGAATTTTTTTGCGCGCACGCTATTGACCGAGCGGTTTAATTAATTATATATTTTTATAATTTGGACATTTCCGCATGCGGTGATACCATATATGTTTATTTTTATTTACACTGTGTTTTTTTTTTATTGGAAAAGGGGGGTGATTCAAACTTTTAATAGGGGAGGAGTTAAATGATCTTTATTCACTTTTTTTTTCACTTTTTTTTTGCAGTGTTATAGGTCCCATAGGGACCTATAGCACTGCACACACTGATCTCCTATGTTGATCACTGGTTTCTCATAAGAAACCAGTGATCAACGATTCTGCCGCATGACTGCTCATGCCTGGATCTCAGGCACTGAGCAGTCATTCGGCGATCGGACAGCGAGGAGGCAGGAAGGGGCCCTCCCGCTGTCCTGTCAGCTGTTCAGGATGCCGCGATTAGCCGCGGCTATCCTGAACAGCCCGACTGAGCTAGCCGGGAACTTTCACTTTCACTTTTAGCCGCGCGGCTCAGCTCTGAGCGCGCGGCTAAAGGGTTAATAGAGCGCGGCGCCGCGATCGGCGCTGCGCGCTATTAGAGGCGGGTCCCGGCTTCACTATGACGCCGGGCCCGCCGTGATATGACGCGGGGTTACTGTGTAACCCCGCGTTATATCAGAAGAGCAGGACCAAGGACGTACCGGTACGTCCTTGGTCCTTAAGGGGTTAATGTATATTTATTTACCCAGCACTTTTGTGGTAACTTTTACTAAAAGCAAAGCTACAAAGGCTTATCCCAATGTGTTGTTCTTCTTGGTTTGTAAAGTACACACATGACAATATTCTTTCTTTTATAATGTTATGTGCGTTGGTCTTATTTTGAGACTGTGTGAACATTACAGTTAGCAATGTTGCTAATGTTTGTTTACTTCTCATAATTCTTGCGTTGTTTCATAAATTTTAAAATGGATTACTTACACAAATTATAGGTGGAAGCACATTCCATTTTATGGGACAAGTCCCTTGAGTCACACAAGGATCGTTTTTTGAAGGAGGAGGCATGGACCGAGGTATTCGAGGGTCTTTTTGCCACATGGGACAGCAAAACTTCCAGGGAGCAAGGGGCAATCGGTTCGTGTTCTATACTTTAATATTTTTACATCATATTTATTCCAACATTGTTAAAAGTCAAGTAGACTGTTGCCCATAGCAACCAATTAGCTTGCATTTTTTTGGGAGAATATTGTCTCTACATAATTAATTAAACAATCTGATTGTGTCGGACATCAGTCCATTAGTTATGTTCTATACATACACATATTATTTTAGTAAATTGTAATATTTAGGACACTATTTTGAATAGTGAATGTGATCCTGAAATCTACAAATCACAATACGTCTAGAAATTAATGATGTAACAAAAATCTAATTTGGTTTGTGATTTTTACACATTGCATCCCAAAAATATTACAGAAAAAAGTTGAACATTGCATATGACATTGTTCCTACATTATACAATGTTAAAAGGTAGTAACATATCTGGTGTCTTGAGTGTGAGTAATGTGAATACAGTTTGTTGTGGCCGCATTAACCAACACTGTCCCAGGATTATGTACCTTATGGTGGTCCTGGCATGTGTGTAATGATGACAAAAATGCAAGTTTGGTTTTCCAATTTTTTTATAAGTACAATAAAAATACAGACCATAGCATTCCAAATCTGAAGTAGACCTTATTAGTCATTATAAAATCCAGAGCCTTGTATTTACTTTTCTTCACTTGATATGCAATAGATAATTCATTAAATATTGCACAAACATGTGTCCAATTGTTTGTAATTTTATCTTTGTACAGGAAACTGTCACTAAAAGATGGCGGTCCCTGCGTGATTGATTCTGTAAGGAATATAACAAGTATGTAGCTAGTGGGAGTGGAACACCAACGGCCGCAAATTACAAATATTTCCAGCAGCTGATGTTTCTCGCCACGGCCAGAGAGCTCAGACAGTAAGTAACTGTCAATACAAGGTTAATCATCCATGAAAGAAAAAAAAAATTAATAACCAAAAAAAGAAGTGTGTCAGTGTTCTGAAAGATTAAAATAATCGCTAATCCTTTTTATTTTACATTGTAGAACAGAGAGCAACATGGATTTTGTGTCCTAGGAAGAGGGTTTGCCAGACACACAAGAAACCCATGATGAACAGGACACACAAACCACTACCGATGAGGGCCACTTAACTCCTGAGGAACAAGAACCAGCCCTCATTTTGGAAGAAAATGAGCCCATGCCACTACCAGTGTTGTTGGATTCAACAGATGTAGGGGAAGATGGTGAGGTTGCAGGGCACAGTGAAAGCCAAGTCCCCAGGGCAACATCCCCTATTGTGCGTGTTACTCTACCTGCAACAAGAAGGCCATACCAACGCACAGACTCCATCCTGATCAGGAGTTAAATAATGAAATCATATCTCTGGTACACCGTCAGCGAACGGAGGATGATAGTGACGCATTTGGTAGGGCGCTAGCACAGAGATTGCGGGTAATGGATTTAACTACTGGAACACGATGCATGACCTTTATACTAGGCTGCGCCGAGTATTTTGTGTCACCATACCATCCCCCTTCTGCACCAAACTTACTGCTTCACATTATGACCAAGTGCACTCCATCAGCTCAAAACACGAGAGGTGAAGACTGTGGTACGCAAAAATTGTCGCATCACGTGGAGCACACTATGTTACCCCCTACAAGACCTCCGTTTTATTATTCATCAGATACTTCACAGTATGGTATTAGGAACGAAGCTCAGATGTATGGGTCATATCCTCAGAGCCATCCACCACCACAATACCAGCAAACAAACACTCCAGTTCCACCTTCTCACCAGCAACATAGTGAAGTTTACTCTGACTTAACTGCTTCCCTTCGGTCCACACAGGACTATTTTTTTTTATTTATTACAATGTTCACATTGTTATGTTGTGTAGAATGTTAAACACACTTTATGTTATGTTTTTCTTGGTTTATTTAAGACCCTGAGGGTCTGTTTCGCTTAATTTTGGCCCTTATTTGGCTATTTGTTGACCAGTATGGTGTTAATTTTATTTGAAAAAAAATATTTCAACAAACTCCTGTGTCCAGTGTTTCTTTTTTTTTCTGGTAATCCCTATAAAAAAAAATAAAAAAAACATTAGTATTGCTTCATACTAACCAAAAAAAAAAAAAAAAAAATTAAAGATTAGTATTGCTTCATACTAACCAAAAACATTAAGATTAACTCCCAGAAAGACACGTCTGTTGCCAGGGCACCGAACCTTCAGGAGACAAAAAATAATCTGCAAAACAATCTCGCACACGTAAACCACTTAAATATGGCCTAGATGTATTCCAGCTGATCGAGGGGGGAAAGGATGCAAGATTTTCTTCAAAATCTATCTCCAAACCATCATGGTCTCGGACATAGTTATGAAGAACACAGCATGCTTTCACCACTTGATCAACGGTCTCTACATTTAAGCAGATTACAGTGTGAAGAACTCTCCACTTGTTTGCCATTATGCCAAAAGCTCATTCTACACACTTTCGGGCTCGGCTTAGACGGTAATTAAAGATCCTCTTCCTGGAATCTAAGACTCGCTTTGGAAATGGTCTCAAGAGGTTGGTGGAGAGCCGAAAAGCCTCATCAGACACCATTACAAAAGGAGCTGGATCCGAGGTTCAAGGAAGAGGTCTGGGAGGGGGCAAAGAAATCTGGTTCAAGAGAAGTTGACGGACAATCTTTGAGGCCTGCAACACCCTTGAGTCTGATGAGCTCCCATATCCACCTACATCCACCGCCACAAATGTATAGTTTATGTCGGACACAGCCATCAGAATAATCGAAAAATATTTTTTATAATTAAAATATAAAGACCCAGAATGTGGTGGCTTCTGGACGCGGATATGTTTACCATCCACTGCACCTAGACAGTTGGGCAAATTTGCTACTTGTTCAAAACCAGCAGCTACTTGGAGCCATGTTTCAACAGTAGGTGCAGGCATCACGAATGGGCCCAACTTCTATCAAATCACAGTACATGTCTCCTTTACTATACAGGCTATTGTACTTTTGCCCACAAAAAACTGGTACTGCAGAGACGAAAAAGCTTCTCCAGTTGCCAGGAATCTGAAAGAGAAAAGAAATTTTAACCTAAATAGTCTCATATATAGATGTAACATTAAAGTTTTACTCCACTGTTCAAAAAATACACAAACTACTTTTGCCCGAAAATTGGTCAAATTGGGATACATTATTAATATCAATTACATCACATTATGTATACTCCACAAGAAGTTTGTTATTTTAGTACACTCAGACCACAATGCTCTGTGCTGCCCCCTGTATCTGTGTGGCAAAATGTAGATAGCAAGAAATAATAAAACATAACCAAACGTTCCTGCAACAAAGAGTTCCAGACACACAGAGGTGTCAGTAAAGAGCAATAGATTATGAATGTTAACAACTATACAAATTCCGGGGAGACTACAACAGATGCCAATTACTGGCTGTATTGTGAGTTTAAAATTCAAGTAAGGAAGAAATATGGTTAACTTTCGGGCAACAGTTGATTTGTGAAATATTTTTAACAGTGGAGAAAACATTTAAGCAAACACCATACAAAGGGTTAGAATACATACCTTAATGTGATCAGGAGCCTAAACACAGGTGGAATTGGCTTCCTCATGTAGGTCTCCTGAAGAGTCAACGATGGCCTCAAGATGCTGCGCAAATTGTCAAAAGCAGAAATGGACATTCTGGTAAAATGTAAAAATTTTGCAGGGTACCTAAAAAAAAAAAAAAAACATAGATATATATATATATTTAGATATATATTGCAATTTAAAAAACACTTAAAATAAACATAGGTTAAGATGAACACAAAAAGGGAAATACCTTCTCAAAGTCCGGTACCAAACGTACAAAGTGCCTTCAGAACACATACGCCAATGGAGAGGATGGACCCAGTATCTGTGTCTCCTACGAGATAAAGGCTAAACAAAAAAAAACAAAAATAAATAAAAAAATCAAATTTGACAGTTTAAAAACATTTCACAAAAAATAATCTAAAAAAAATACACAAACCCGACGCATCAACTGGATCCTGCGTGCCAAAAGCAACAGCAAACAATTTGCAGCATCATTGGGGGCCAATCTTCCAGGGGGATCAGACATTCTGAATCAACAATGCCTTCTGAACCACTAAAAGACCAGAAATGCATCCGCCGGGGCAGATTTAAGTAGAACTCTACAAAGGAAATGACATCAGGAGGGGGCAGATACCTTCCATTAATATTAATCCCTTTTAGCTGTGCACGAAATAGAACTTGGAAAAGCAGGAAAAACTGCGACGTTCAAAAAAATGCTATTTCCACACAAATGAAAAAAACGCCGGAAAAAAACACCAGAAAAAACGCAATAAAAAATGCATGATGACGTCACTTGCACTGGCGATTTTTCAGGTGTTTTTTTAATCCCTAAAAACGCAGTGCAAAAAACCAATTGGAGACTTAGCCTTACTAAACTAAGCAATCAAAGGGAGATGGGCCTTGGTAAGAAAAGGGACTATGAATCTTTGCAAATGAGAGAAACAACCAGTTCAACCATCAGTGCAGCACCCGACAATATGGGCTTTATGCCAAAGTGGACAAATAGAAGTTTATCCTTGATAAAAAAAAAAAAAAAAAAAAAAACCTATGTGGAATTTACTAAAAAGCATCAGCATGACTCTTATATTGTAAAAAAAAAAAAAAAGAAAGAAATCAGTCCTATAATGAAGCATGGTAGTGGCAGCATCATGCTTTGGGGGTGTTTTTCAATGAGGCAGGAAAACTGTTTCCACTTGTTTTTTTTTCTGGCAGTTTTTGGAAAACAGCCACTGCAGTTTTTGAGCCAATGCCATAAGTGCATTCAAAAGGAATAGGACATATAAAGGAAGGACTTACACTTCTCCTCCCTTATGGATCCATGTCTGACTTTGGCTCAAAAACTGCATTGGCAGTATTCCAAAAACTGCCAGGAAAAAAAAACTAGTGGAAACTTAGCCTTAGAGAAAGCTGAATGAAGCAAAGTACAGAAATATTAATGAAAACCTAATGCAGAGTGCTGTGGACCTCAGACTGGGCAAATGTTAACCTTTCAGCAAGACAATGTGCAAAGCACGCAGCCAAGACAACACAGAAGTGGCTTAGGCAGAACTCTGTGAAGGTCTTTAAAGGGGTACTCCGCTGCTCAGAGTTTGAAACAAACTGTTCTGAATGGTGGAGCCGGCATCGGGAGCTCGTGATATCATAACCCAGCCCCATCATGCCATCACATCCCGCCCCCTCAATGCAAGTCTATGGGAGGGGGCGGGGCTATATCATCACGAGCTCCCGGCGCCGGCTCCTGCGTTCGGAACAGTTTTTCCAAATGCTGAGCAGAGGAGTACCCCTTTAAGTAGCCCAGCCAGAGCACTGATTTGAACCCAATCCAACTATTCTGGAGAGACCTGAAAATGGCATATACTAATGGTCCCCATCCAACCTGACAGAGCTTGAGAGGATCTGCAAAAAAAATTCTAGAAAATTCCCAAATCCAGGTGGGTAAACCTTGTTGCATCATACCCAAGAAGACTGGAAGCTGTCATTTTTGCCAAAGTGCTTCAAGCTTCAACTAAGTACTAAATAAAGGGTCTTAAAGGGGTACTCCGCCCCTAGACATCTTATCCCCTATCCAAAGGATAGGGGATAAGATGTCAGATCGCCGCGGTCCCGCTGCTGGGGAGCCCCGGGATCCCCGCTGCGGCACTGCGCTATCATTACAGCACAGAGCGAGTTCGCTCTGCACGTAATGACAGGCAATACAGGGGCCAGAGCATCGTTACGTCACGGCTCCGCCCCTCGTGACATCACGGCCCGCCCCTTTCAATTCAAGTCTATGGGAGGGGGCGTGGCGGTCGTCACGCCCCCTGCCATAGACTTGCATTATGGGGACGGGCCGTGATGTCACGAGGGGCGGAGCCATGACGTCACGCTGCTCCGTCCCCTGTATCGCCCGTCATTACGCACAGAGCGAGCTCGCTCTCCCGGGACTCCCCAGCAGCGGGACCGCGGCGATCTGACATCTTATCCCCTATCCTTTGGATATAAGATGTCTAGGGGCGGAGTACCCCTTTAATATTTATGTCAGTGCAGTATATATTATTTATTTTTTTTTTTCATAAATTATCAAAGATTTCTAACATTCTCATTTTCATTTTTAAGGTATTGAGTGCAGAATGATGGGGATAATTTTTATTTTTTATGTTGGCACAAGGCTGAAAATGTTCAAAAAAAAGTGGGAAAACTCATGAATGTACTGTACTGTAACAGCTAGATTATAACAGCTAGATTAAAAGGAAGCATTGTGAATGTTGTAGATTGTTTAATGAAAACAAAAGGTAATGTTCATGGAAATAAGCTATTACATAAGGTTTGGCCATGTTCACATTAAATAAGTAAATGTCATACGATATTACTTTGTATTACCAGACGAGCAAATGAGTTTGTTTCTCAGTACATTTATTTGTGTCATGGAATGATTTAGTATTGTAGTTACAGCTGAAGTCATTCTTTTAATTTAAATTTCATCATGCATATTACCAGTGAGAATTTTCTTCAGTGCTGGCTTCCAAACCTACTGTAGTTCATATGTTCTACTTGCTTCAAAAGGCCTGTGAAAATGACATTACATAAATCTTTTCCTGTGACTTAAAATATAAAAGGCCCATTGCCGTAGACTGCGCAGCATAAAATTTGTCACTGCTTGTGACGTATTTAGAAAGCTGGCCCCTCCGAAAACAATAGAATATGTATTCTCTACTTGAAAGCGACAACACATTTTGCACACATTTTATTGTGTAAAATATAGTCTGGTGTGCATTATTATTATTTTCTACGACATATCTTGGAAGCCATAGTCGATGTTCTGGATGTTCAACCTCTTTAATGGGTGCTGTCATGGCAAAACACTTTGTTATGCATTTTAATTCATTGTTTTACCTGTTAGAAATGTTCATATACATGTATCTATCCATGTCCAAAATCATTGTTCATCCCTCAATAACTTTTCATTGTTTGTGGCAAATTTCCTGTGCAAACTAAATATCAGCAGGGTAGATGGGCCTAGAATTCCACTGTGTATGCTCTGAGCCTGTAAATCACAGTGCAAGGAGAGAGAGAGCTGAGCACAGCATAGTGGTAGATTGGAGACAGTGTGCGCCTAAAGTAGCAGAGCGCATGACTACTCTGCAGCTGCACACCTCTTCGTGATCTCAAAATGACTATGGTAATTGGACATGGTACTGTATATGGACAGCTTAAACTCCTAGCGGGAAACTAACCGTAAACCCCTGCCCGTGTGAATGTACCCTAAAAACACTACACTATTCTACACTACACAAAATAAAGGGTAAAACACTACATATACACACCTGTACACTGCCCCCCCCCCCCAATAAAAAAAAAATGTCTTGTATGGCATTGTTTCCAAAAAGGAGCCTCCAGCTGTTGCAAAACAACAACTCCCAGCATTTCCGGACAGCGACTGACTGTCCAGGCATGCTGGGAGTTTAGCAACAGCTGGAGGCACCCTGTTTGGGAATCATTGGCATAGAATATTTTTGGTAGCAGAGGCAAATGTAACACTTGCATCCGAGTCCACCTCTATGCAAATCCATAATTTAGGTCTCAAATAGTAGAAGTAAAAGGAAAAAAAGACCCCCCCAAATTTGTAACGCAACAGAAATTACCCATATTTTGACGTAAAATGCGCACAACATGGCCCAGAAGTGAAAGCGCACTTGTGTACATTGTACATTTGAGGCCTAAATTGGTGATTTGCACAGGGGTTCTGACATAAACACAAACCCATTTGTAACCCCATTCCTTCTGAGTAAGAACATACCCCATATGTGGCTGTTAAGTGCTCTGCGGGCGCACTACAATGCTCAGAAGAGAAGGAGCACCATTGGACCTTTGAAGAGAAAATGTGTCCAGAATTGAAAGCCACGTGTGTTTACAAAGCCCCCATGGGGCCAGAACAATTAACCCCCCACATGTGACCCCATTTTGGAAACTACACTCTCACGTAATGTGATAAGGGGTACAGTGAGTATTTACGCCCCACAGGTGTCAGACAGATTGTTGGAACAGTGGTCCGTGAAAATGAAAAATTAAATTTTTCATTTGCACAGCCCACTGTTCCAAAGATCTGTCAAACATCAGTTGGGTGAAAATGCCTCTGCACCCCTTATTAAAATCTGTGAGGGGTGTAGTTTCCAAAATGGGGTCACGGGGGGGGGGTCCATTCTTCTGGCACCATGACAAATTTTCTCTCCAAAAGCCCAAAGGCGCTCCTTCTCTTATGAGCATTGTAGTGCGCCAGCAGAGCTCTTTACATCCACATTGGGGGTATGTTCTTACAAGTGCTGAGCCATACCATTTCATCAACATCATCATCAGGCTCAGAGGAGAACTTGTCACGAGAGACAGTAAGACCTTTGAAAAACGAGGAAAAACTATGTGACATGTACCCAACATGTTTACAAATCATACCCCAACCATTTCTAAGTTTTTCTAATACTTCTCCAATATACATTGTCTTAGAAGTGACTGGGAAAGCAACCATGTTTGACCTTTTACATGACACAAGAACAAGATCAACTGAGAGTCTGTAAGGACCTTCTTAAAGGGGGTAAACATTTTGTTCAGAATGCTCAGAGCCGGAGGCTGTGATCATGATATCATGGCCATCCCCCTGGTGACATCATGCCACACCCCCTCATTCATGTCTATTGGAGGGGCGTGTCCGCTGACATCTTATCCCCTATCCTTGGGAGTACCTCTTTAATTAAAATCCAATGTAACAAGTTGCGGACAAAAAGTTAACTCCCTGTAGCTTGTTTACAAATGCAAACGCCTTTCATTTTTGAAAAAAACTATATTATAACAAAATAAATCAGGCTGACGAAGTGCCTCGGCACCATAACAGCCCGTTGCTCTGTACCCCCGCGTCTCTACCTCCGGCCTCCCCGCACCTTGTCTCCCGCATCTGTTCATATGAACGAATAAAGAAGTTCACTGCAGCAAGACCTGAGTGAGTGCTCCGTATTTTTCTTTCTCTATTGGTGATATAAAATAAAAATAATGTTGTAAATATGTCCAGGTGTAGATTTTGCTCCTGAAGATAGAATGAATGAACCAAATCAAGTTGGGGACATTGCAGAAGCCTTTAAAGGGGTACTCTGGCGCTTAGACATCTTATCTCCTATCCAAAGGATGGGGGATAAGATGCCTGATCGCGGGGATCCCGCCGCTGGGGACCCCGCCGCTGGGGACCCCCGTGATCTTGCAGTCCTGTTAAAATCAGTCCCCAGAGCATGTTCGCTCCGGGTCTGATTACCGGCGACCACAGGGCCGGCGGCGTGTGACGTCATGCCTCCGTCCCCCATGTAACATCACACTCCGCCCCTCAATGCAAGCCTATGGGAGGGGGCATCCCCAGCGGCGGGACCCCCGCGATCAGGCATCTTATCCCCTATCCTTTGGATAGGGGATAAGATGTCTAAGCGCCGGAGTATCCCTTTAAGATGAGGCCAATAAGAAAGGGAACACTTCTTCAGATAACACACTGTCTGTAATTATTTTACCAGAACATTACATTTCACCAATATCTGCTACACATTCTGTTACAGTCTTTGAAGAAGAGCATAGTTTTTCTACTACACATCCCCTGGAAGATTCTTTCTTTTATCTGTCTAAAGCAGATATAAGTAAATCCTCAACAAAAGGGGAGCCAGATTGTTCTCTTGGTGATGACATACATGAAGAGGAAGACATTGTTTCTGAAAGAAACTCTGCAAATGAAACATCTGTGTACATTCACCCTCTTGATCAGATGACATTTAATATATATGAACAATTCCCTTTCAATAATGAATGCTGGACATATGTGAACCCAGCCTGTATTTGTTTTTTTTCACCTTTTTTTAAACCAATAATTATTTTATTACATTAAAGTTTATGCCGTAATCATTCTTTACCTAAGCTAAAGTTAATAATTGTTGCTCGACTAAAATGAACATGGCTTAATCCCTTAAGGACACAGGGCGTACATGAATGCCCTGCGCCTGCTCCCCTTCTTTAATGCGTGCTCTGGAGTGGAGCTGATCGGTAAGGATGAGCAAATCGAATCTGATGAATGCGATTTCCTTGCCCCATATATCACATCGCTGGTATTTGGAGACCGGGTCAAAACCGGAGCGGGGAGGCGAAGGATGTTACGGGGGGAATTAAGCATCGGGCCACAGCCGTATCGCACCGACCTTCGACCGTCGCAGGGACCTGACAAAGCACCAAACGGTGCGATATGGCTGTGGCCCGACGCCTGATTCCCCCCGTAACATCCTCCGCCACTCCACTCTGGTTTTGACCCGGTCTCTGCATACCAGCGATGTGATATATCCGCAGCTGCAAGTTTCCTATATATGGTTGAGTTGCTCCGCTTATCTTTTTGTGACTAGATTTTTCCAAAGACCTTTGCATGTTTGTCCATTGTGAGTTGTAAATAATAATATACAGATAGTATTTAAGATGTGTTGGTCATATATAATATGATAACCCCACCATATAAATCATGCTCAATGATCTCCTTTACATGATATGCATACAAAGAAAAAACTGGAGTCGTTTATCATTTTGTAAAGAACAAAACATAATTTTATTGATATATAGTTACATTAAAATTGGAGGATATCCACCCAGGAGGGGGATGACAATAAAACATGGGTGTCACTCAGATATCATATAAAGTGCCTTGATGCATAACCTGAAACAGGGCTAAAATACCGTGGAGCAATAGCAGTAGATAGATGTAAACATAGGCCCAGGTGTCAAAGGCCCGGTCACGTGGGATATGGGGAAATGATGTGGAATGATATATATGAATGTGAGTGCTAAATATAGCACAGTGATGCCCAAAAGTTAATGGGGAATAATGGGGACGCGATGCCCGGAAGTCGGTGGGCCGGGATGTGTGGCGGTGTGTGCGCCAAAACAATGCTGCACTCAGGTACAACGAATCTCCCTATGTAATTATTATAATGATGTGGCACCACATGATTGGCCTGTGGGAACATAAATAGTGATGCCTGCTGGGAGGACACCACCGATCGACAAAGACTTGCCAAAACGTTGCGTTGGGGTGGTGTCGCTCCATTATCCTGTGCCTGCTTATAATTATGTATGGCTAAGTATATGTGGGGAGATTTATCAAAACCTGTGCAGAGGAAAAGTTGTCCAGTTGCCCATAGCAACCAATCAGATCGCTTCTTTCATTTTTCACAGGCCTTCATGAAAATGAAAGAAACAAGCTGATTGGTTGCTATGGGCAACTGGGCAAGTTTTCCTCATGATCTTTATTTTGGTTTTTGCACAATTTGCACTATATCTATGTTTACATCTATCTGCTGCTATTGCTCCGCTGTATTTTAGCCCTGTTTCAGGTTATGCATCAAGGCACTTTATATGATATCTGAGTAACAACCATGTTTTATTGTCATCCCCCAACTGGATGGATATCCTCCTATTTTAATGTAACTATATGTCAATAAAATGATGTATTGTTCATTACAAAATGATAAATGACTCCAGTTTTTTCTTTGTATGCATATCATGGAAAGGAGATCATTGAGCATGATATATTTGGGGGATTACCATATTATATATGACCTACACATCTTAAATACTATCTGTATATAATTTTTCCCCCAAATATCTAAGAATTTAGTTCTATTTCTTCTGTATATTTACAGTGTATTTTTCAAGGAGGATTCTACCTCGGTGGGGTCAAACTGTCAGAGAAATGTGATTCCCTTACAGAACAATTTGACTAATCTGCTACACCGTAGACTTCGTCCTTGGTAGAACAAAGCCTTTCTGGAGAATTACGTGCAAAGAAGACTAGTACCTTGGGGACTATGTATTCAAGTCTTCCCCTCTTTTCCAGTTAAGGATGAGATGTTTACATCCAGGTGGGAGGAAGTTTGAAAAACATCTTCACTTAACCCCTTAAGGACCGGGGTTTTTTCCGTTTTTGCATTTTAGTTTTTTGCTCCTTGCCTTTAAAAAATCATAACTCTTTCAATTTTGCACCTAAAAATCCATATTATGGCTTATTTTTTGCACCACCAATTCTACTTTGTAAGGACATCAGTCATTGTGCCCAAAAATCTACAGTGAAACGGCAACAAAAATCATTGTGAGACAAAATTGAAAAAAACGCCATTTTGTAACTTTTGGGGGCTTCCGTTTCTATGTAGTACATTTTTCGGTAAAAATGACACCTGATATTTATTCTGTAGGTCCATACGGTTAAAATGATACCCTAATTGTATAGGTTTGATTTTGTCGTACTTCTGGAAATAATCATAACTTCATGCAGGAAAATGTATACGTTTAAAATTGTCATTTCTGACCCCTATAACTTTTTTATTTTTCCGTGTATGGGGCGGTATGAGGGCTCATTTTTTGCGCCGTGATCTGAAGGTACCATTTTTGCATTGATAGGACTTATTGATTGGTTTTTATTCATGATATAAAAAGTGACCAAAAATGCACAATTTTGGACTTTGGAATTTTTTTGCGCGCACGCCATTGACCGTGCGGTTTAATTAACAATATATTTTTATAATTCGGACATTTTCGCACGTGGCAATACCATATATGTTTATTTTTATTTTTATTTACACTGTGTTTTTTTTTTATGGGAAAAGGGGGGTGATTCAAACTTTTAATAGGGGAGGTGTTAAATGATGTTTATTCACTTTTTTTGCAGTGTTATAGCTCCCATAGGGACCTATAACACTGCACACACTGATCTTTATCATTGATCACTGGTTTCTCATAAGAAACCAGTGATCGATGATTCTGCCATTTGACTGCTCATGCCTGGATCTCAGGCACTGAGCAGTCATTCGGCGATCGGACGCTGTCCTGTAAGCTGTTCGGGATGCCGCGATTTCGCCTCGGCTATCCCGAACAGCCCACTGAGCTAACCGGCATGCTTTCGGTTTCACTTTAGACGCGGCGTTCAACTTTGAACGCCGCGTCTAAAGGGTTAATAGCGCGAGGCACAGCGATCAATGCCGCGCGCTATTAGCCATGGGTCCCGGCCGGGAGTAGACACATGACGTTCTAGTACGTCACTTGTCCTTAAGGGGTTAAATTTATGGAACTCTTAATTGGATTGCATAAAAGAACCTTGGATGAATTTGAGGGAGAGATTGAAGAATTATCGACAAAACGAAAAAATGAAGCCACCACGGTAGAGTCAGTAGAATTTAACAAACAATTGGAAAGGAAATTTTCCACATGGGAAAAATAAATTTCTGAAACTAAGGGCAAGAAACTTTCCAGAGATTTGAATGATGTACAACAAGGGAGAGTATATAAATGGCAGCAAAACAACTCCCAACGGAATATGAACATGACAAGACAAAGATCTATGTCTGTGTCTTAAATGTCTTCATCAAGCAAATGTAGCGGGGCTACTTATAGACCTTTCCGAAGATTCAATATGAATAAAAGGATAATGGATGGACAACATGGCCACAATAAAAGGAGATGGGGCCAGCAAAATTAGACAGACACACCTGCAGATAGCCTTACAGTAATTAACCTATCTAACCATGTCTTAGCAGAAGCTGATGTATCTATTTAGGAAAAGGGACTAACTTTTGCACCTACTTCCTCCATTGACCATTTCACAGCAATAAAAGACTTGCACCTTTTTGCCTGGTCACTGATTTTCAAGAAATGGCATCACAAAAGCGAGACTGATGAAATATTTACTACACCTATGGAGAGAGAAACCTTGAGAAATCTGGAGGAGCTATATACCGAACCGGAGCAGCCAGCAGGCATTCAGGTACCAACAGCTATTAAACTTAAATCTCAGAAATTCCCCCACATTAGACAGGCAGTGCTACCCCACATTAGACAGGCAGTGTTATCCCACATTAGGCAGACAGAGTTCCCCCACATTAGACAGGCAGTGTCCCCCCACAGACGTACAGCCTCCAGCCATATACAGTACATGGCTGGAGGCTGTATGTCTGTGTCGGAACACCGAAGATGACGTCCCGCTGGTCACTTACCATGCGCGCCATCCTCGGTCCTCCCCGATGCTCTGCTCCGCTCTGCTTTACGGGCGCACGCATGGGACGTCAGTGACGTCCCTGCGTGCTCTACCTCCCTGCGCTCCCTGCGTTTTTAAAGCTAACGCGGGACCGCAGAGAGGTAGCCGGGACATCCTTGTGTCCCGAAATGACCTTTCGGGACACAGGGATCTCCGGAATGTGACAGGGGCCTGTGGCCGCGTGCCCACAGAGGGGGCTCGGTGTGCCACCTGTGGCACGCATGCCATAGGTTCGCCATCACTGCCCTAATACAACCTTTTTAGTGAAAAATAAAAAAAAATTATGGGTCTTAGAAGGTGAAAAGGAAGAAAACTTAAAGGGTCACTCTCATTAAAATAAATTTTTGCTATTGCACTCCTTATGGTAAATAAAAAATATTTTTCTATATTTTATTTGTTCTTAAAAAAGCTCAAGAGCACATTTTCCCCATCTTATACACAGACTTAGGACTGAGGTCCAAACACAGAAAGTGCTGCCTGGAGTGCTAAGGGGGGGGGGGTGTCCAGCCTCATCCAATCATAGCTCCTCTCACCCTTAACTGCCATATGCTTTTGGTTGGACACACCCACCTCAGCACTCCAGGCTGCACTTTCTGTGTTTGGACCTCGGTCCTAAGTATGTGTATACGAAGGAGGAAAATGTGCTCTTGAGCTTTTTTAAGCACAAATAAAACATAGAAAACTTCATTTTTTTAAATCAAAGTATATTACAAATATTTTTTATTTACTATAAGGAGTGCAATAGCAAAAACTAGTTTAAATGAGAGTACCTATTTAAGCCACAAATCAAAATTCAAAGGGTTGTGAAGGGGTTTACCTTTCAAAGTGGCTACAATGTGATTTTAGTGCTTCTACTGCTGTTGTTGAGCCCCTAGGAATCCCCCTTTCCCCATGGAGCACAGTTATTACTAATTCTCTCTATTTCATGGAATGGAAGCAGAGCTGGGATGTTTTCCATTAGTACTTACACCTAAATTTCCTTTTCCCTACTTCTCTGGACAATCACAGGACAGCACCTATTCCTTTCAATTATACTATGACATAGTGCTGGAAAAAGTGCACTGAACTGAACAGCCTGGCCCTGTGATGTGTGATTATTTACACTACTATATATATAGCATGTAAGGGGAGAAGACAGTTTTTGATCACCTGGCTTTTTTTATTTTAAATTTCTCTTTATTGAGCCACAATTCTTCATTTTATACATACAGTATACAATATTTATAGTTTCCCAACAAACAACAGCATCTTGATAATAAAACAAAATGGATACAGCAATGTCCTTATTGTCTACCCACACAAATCTCAATATAATCCCACAAATAGTCCCTGAATGCCTTTGGGGGGGGGGGAGGAAATTAAAAGATTAAATTAAACAAAGGCCGAGTACGGCCCCTCTTCACTCCGTTCCCTCCAGTCATCTCTCAAACAACGTTTTGGCAACCAGTCCCTTACACCTTCAATCTTTCAGGCTCTTACTCAAATTTATTATAGAAAAAATTTACATAGTTGTTTATTTTATTCGTGACTTATCAAAAAAGTTTTAAACACAAGAACGAGAATTTATTTAAAATTTATTTTCCTCCCCCCTCTCTCCTTTTTTTTTTCTAAATTCAAATATAAGTAGCCCGGCAAGACAAATAAAAGGGGATATTTACCTTTATTTAATCTTAATTTATCTAAATATTTGACCGGGACTGGCTGACACCCCTCTCCTATGCCTACCCCCCTTCTCCCTCCCCCTTCGTCTCTCTCTATTCAGGACACCTATTAACCCAACATGACCAAATTTGATTGCATTTCCAGAGATTGGTTCTTTTTCTATATATGGCTCTTTCCCATTCAACTACCTGGTCTGTTTTATCAATAAAATCCTTTAAAGTTGGTACGGATGTTGACTTCCATTTTCTGGCGATCAAAATTCTTGCATTACATAACATCCTTCCAACTGATTTTTTAAGATAAGTATCCAGACCCATATTCCCCAAATATCCAAGGACACATATTTTCAAATCTTGGTGTATGGTTTTCGCAATTATAGTTCCTATATACTTTAAAATTAGATCCCAGTATCTCTGTATAATCACCTGGCTTTGAAAGGTGCTACATAATTAGAAAGGATCACAGGAATGAAGAGGTTATATTACAAAAGCAGCCCTGATCTAAGCATTGAACTGCTGCTGTTGATAATGGTGATGGCAAGATAAAGGGATGGAGAGAAGTGATAACAACTAGAAAGGGTTGACAACAGACAGTAAAATGCAGTTTTTATGGAAGTGAGATTTTTGGTAAAATAAGTGATTAAGAAATATTTTAGACACCACTTAGACTATTGGATGGAGTTAAAGATTTTACAGAGACAGTGACCATTTAATTTTATTTTAAATACCCATCCATAATACAATTATATTAGTAGTGATCTGTGTTCTTATATTATGTTAGATCCATCTCTGATTGTCTCCGTAACATTAGTTCTCAGCATGATATCCATATTGGTCAATGAAGAAAGGAAATATATGCATATAAGTGTTACATATGGGAATGCTAATACAATGAATAATGAATATGTTTGTGACCTGATGGTGATAGCACTCTTTTAACCTATCCCATCACCTTTCCAATAGTTTCATCTTTTTTATGGCAATGGTATTTTCACATTAATTAGTCTAGCAGGTGGCCCAATATATCTCAATGACAGAGGTCATCTCCATGTGCTACATGACTTATACATACAAAATGTTAATGGATTTTGTAATCAGTATTACATTTTTGTAAGTGAAATTTTATCTGTTTAATACCAATTTGACAAACAGAGAGAATTATTAGTTTTTCACCCAATGTTGTGGATAAACTAGATAAAAGGACAACTCCATGCATAAAGTAATCTGTTAATAGTGCTATATAATGTTTACATTATACTGATACACATTTTAATATTAAGTTTCATTGTGGACAGTCTCTGGAGCCAGGCCATTTGTGGTACGACCAACCATGTTATTAAAAAAGCTAAAACTGTCTCATTTGTTACACATATCCTTACCACCTCTGAATCGGTTGTATCGTGTGGGCTAAACCTAACCATAAATTCACAATCATGAATTAATCTGTTATTCAAAGGAAGTATTATGTAAAAAGAAACAAAGCAACCATGAGCTACTGAAGGTTGGCATTGTATTAGTTAATGAAACGGGGGTACTCTGCTGCCCCAGCAGTCGGAACATTTTGTTCTGAACACTTGGAGCGGGCGGCAGGGTCGTGAAGTCAAGGGTACACCCCTCGTGATGTCATGCCACGCTCTCTCAATGAAAGTTTCTGAAAGGGGACGTAAAGGCCGCCATGTCCCCTCCTATAGACTTGCATTGAGGGGGCGTCATGTGACCTCACGAGGGACGTGGCCATGACGTCACGACCCCATGCCCGCACCCAGCGTTCTAAACAAAAGCGGGCTGCACTGAGATCGTGGGGGTCCCAGCGGTGGGACCCCCACTATCAGACATCTTATACCCTATCCTTTGGATAGGAAATAAGATGTAACTTGCTAGGCTACATTCAGGCATGGGTTGTAGTGCCTTGGATTTAGCATATGGCAATTTACATTACATTACATGTGAACACCTCGTCCTTGCATAATGAAAAAATAATCTGCAAAGTAATTGAACCTGCAGTAGATTCACCCTTTGCAATATATTAGGGGGCAATTCATGACAAACCTGCACCACAATCTCAGCATGCTGTAATTTGTGAATTTTCTTTCCCAATCTTTAACAAAGGTCACTGTATATAAGACGGCCCAAGGCATCTGTCAACAAGGACCAATTCCGGTTATTGGGGGATGTGTACAGAGCCTTCAAAAGGTGTGGTTTGTCGCTCGGTCCTTTCCTGAAGTAAGCAGTCGACCTCACATCCCCTGGGGATGGGGAAATGTGCAGATGACAGCTGATGATTTTTTATCAGGTTATAATGGCCCGATCACCTGATGAACTAGCGTTTGCTCATTTGTCAGCTGATTTCTAGCACCATTACCTGTTCACTGTTCAGCTGATAATCACTCTATGTAAAAGGACTCTTCTTCTACTTGGGATATTGTCATTGTGCCTCTCACAATGCATATTCACAGGCCTGCATGGAAATGGGGAATAAAAATTCTGGTCAGACCACTTTGTGTGATCGGCTGAGATATGAAACCATTTGCAATAATTTATTATTCTTCTGAATAACAAATGGCACTTAATGAGAACTATCATTTTCTATAGACTTTTTGTGTACACCTTTCTACTTTTTCACATTTTGTTACAAAAGGCTCCCATTTCTCTTGATCATCTTTGAGATGTTTCTCCACCTTGAATGGAGTCACTTGTGTTAAATTCACTTGATTGGACAAGATTTGGAAAGACAGCCCTGTCTATTCAAGGTCTCACATATGTCAATATATGTAACAGCAAAACCCAAATCATGATGTGGAAAAGCTGCCTATAAATGTATTGACAGGATTGTGTGGATGCACAGATCTAGAAAATGATACTCAAACATTTCTGTTGCACTTTAAGATCCTAAGAGCTCAGTGGCCTCTATAATTCCTCAATGAAAGATGTTTGGAAAACCAGGACTTTTCCTAGAGCTGGACACCCAGTGCCTTGACCAAGAATCACGGACATAGCAATAGGGGGTGCAGAGGTAGCAGTTGCATTGGGACCCTGGTGCCTAAGGGGGCGCCAAAGCATATCTGTCCCATAAGAGACCAGTATTATAATTGGCACATGGAACCCTGTAGCAGATTTTGCATCAGGGCCTAGAAGCAGCAAGTTTTTCCTCTGCCAAGAACCCAATGGTCATTCTGGAAGATGTGCAAAGACACAGTGTGAAGATTGGAGAAACATCCAGAAGGTTAATCATCACTGCAGCACTCCACCAATGTGAGATTTATGGCAGAAAGAAGCCTTTCCTCAGACACATGAAAGCCCACCTTTGAGTTTGCAGAAAAGCACCAAAAAGACTCTCAAACTGTGAAAAACAAGATTTTCTGGTCTAGTGAAACCAAGATAGAACTTTTCGGCTTCAATCCTAAGCATCAATCAATCCTATGGAAACCATGCACTGCTTATCACCTGCCTAATACTGTCCCTGCAGTTAAAGGAGAAGTCCAGTGGTGACTCAGTGGTGAGCAACTTATCCCCTATCCTAAGGATAGGGGATAAGTTGCAGATCGCGGGGGGCCCGACAGCTGGGGCCCCCTGCGATCTCCTGTACGGAGCCCCAACAGCCCGCGGGAAGGGGGCGTGTCAACCTCCGCGCGAGGCGGCGGCCGACACGCCCCCTCAATACAACTCTATGGCAGAGCCGAAGCGCTGCCTTCGGCAATCTCCGTCTCTGCCATAGAGATGTATTGAGGGGGCGTGTCGGCCGCCGCTTTGTGCGGGGGTCGACACCCGCTATCTGGGCCGAGAGCCGGGGCCCCGTACAGAGAGATCGCAGGGGGCCCCAGCAGTCGGACCCCCCGCGATCTCAAACTTATCCCCTATCCTTAGGATAGGGGATAAGTTTTTCACCACTGGACTACCCCTTTAAGCATGATGGTGGGTTGACTGGGACAGAGAGACTGGTTAGAGTTAAGAGAAAGAATCAGGGAGCAAAGTGTACAGATATTGTTAATAAAAAACCTAATACAGAGTGTTCTGGAGCTCATACTGGGCCAAAGGTTCACTTACCAACAATGCACCGATGTCCCTCAGCCAGTCTGACAGAGTTTGAGAGGATTTGCATAGAAAATGCCAGAAATGCCAGAAAATCCCAAAATCTGGGTGCAAGCCTTGTGGCATTATACCAAAGTACACTGCAGGAAAGCGGTTGAAAAAGTTATGTCCATGCAAGATTTGGGTTTTTCTTTTCAATAAAAATGAACATTGATTTCTAACATTTTGTCATGATGCAGTATGAGAGCAGAATGATGGGGGGACTAGATTGTTCTTTATTTTAGTCCAAAGCAGAAACAAACAAAATGAGAAAAAGAAGTGAAGGAGCCTGAAGACTTTGTGAATGCACTGAATGAAACACATACAAAGGAAAATGAAATACTGTTACGCTGAGCGCTCCGGGTCCCCGCTCCTCCCCGGAGCGCTCGCTTCACTCTCCCCGCGGCAGCGCTCCGGTCACGTCCTCTGACCCGGGGCGCTGCGATTCCGCTGCCAGCCGGGATGCGATTCGCGATGCGGGTAGCGCCCGCTCGCGATGCGCACCCCGGCTCCCCTACCTGACTCGCTCTCCGTCTGTTCTGTCCCGGGTCTCTGCGATTTAAAGGGCCACTGCGCCGCTGATTGGCGCAGTGGTTCCAATTAGTGTGTTCACCTGTGCACTTCCCTATATCACCTCACTTCCCCTGCACTCCCTTGCCGGATCTTGTTGCCTTAGTGCCAGTGAAAGCGTTCCTTGTGTGTTCCTTGCCTGTGTTTCCAGACCTTCTGCCGTTGCCCCTGACTACGATCCTTGCTGCCTGCCCCGACCTTCTGCTACGTCCGACCTTGCTTTTGCCTACTCCCTTGTACCGCGCCTATCTTCAGCAGCCAGAGAGGTGAGCCGTTGCTAGTGGATACGACCTGGTCACTACCGCCGCAGCAAGACCATCCCGCTTTGCGGCGGGCTCTGGTGAAAACCAGTAGTGGCTTAGAACCGGTCCACTAGCACGGTCCACGCCAATCCCTCTCTGGCACAGAGGATCCACTACCTGCCAGCCGGCATCGTGACAGTAGATCCGGCCATGGATCCCGCTGAAGTTCCTCTGCCAGTTGTCGCTGACCTCACCACGGTGGTCGCCCAGCAGTCACAACAGATAGCGCAACAAGGCCAACAGCTGTCTCAACTGACCGTTATGCTACAACAGTTACTACCACAGCTTCAGCAGTCATCTCCTCCGCCAGCTCCTGCACCTCCTCCGCAGCGAGTGGCCGCTCCTGGGATACGCTTATCCTTGCCGGATAAATTTGATGGGGACTCTACCTCCTCACAGGCCTTATGATTGCCCTATCGACCTCCTCCCGGGCACTACTCCACCCCGGGGCAGAATTTATCCTCTCTCTGCCCCAGAGACTCTTGCCATGTCCGAATACGTCCAGGAGAATCTAAAAAAGGGCTTTATCCGTAAATCCTCCTCTCCTGCCGGAGCCGGATTTTTCTTTGTGTCCAAAAAAGATGGCTCCCTACGTCCTTGCATTGACTACCGCGGTCTTAATAAAATCACGGTTAAGAACCGCTACCCCTTACCCCTCATCTCTGAACTCTTTGATCGCCTCCAAGGTGCCCACATCTTCACTAAATTGGACTTAAGAGGCGCCTATAACCTCATCCGCATCAGAGAGGGGGACGAGTGGAAAACGGCATTTAACACCAGAGATGGACACTTTGAGTATCTGGTCATGCCCTTTGGACTGTGCAACGCCCCTGCCGTCTTCCAAGACTTTGTCAATGAAATTTTTCGTGATCTGTTATACTCCTGTGTTGTTGTATATCTGGACGATATCCTAATTTTTTCTGCCAATCTAGAAGAACACCGCCAGCATGTCCGTATGGTTCTTCAGAGACTTCGTGACAACCAACTCTATGCCAAAATTGAGAAATGTCTGTTTGAATGCCAATCTCTTCCTTTTCTAGGATATTTGGTCTCTGGCCAGGGACTACAGATGGATCCAGACAAACTCTCTGCCGTCTTAGATTGGCCACGCCCCTCCGGACTCCGTGCTATCCAACGCTTTTTGGGGTTCGCCAATTATTACAGGCAATTTATTCCACATTTTTCTACCATTGTGGCTCCTATCGTGGCTTTAACCAAAAAAAATGCTGATCCCAAGTCCTGGCCTCCTCAAGCAGAAGACGCCTTTAAACGACTCAAGTCTGCCTTTTCTTCGGCTCCCGTCCTCTCCAGACCTGACCCTTCCAAACCCTTCCTATTGGAGGTTGATGCCTCCTCAGTGGGAGCTGGAGCTGTTCTTCTACAAAAAAATTCTTCCGGGCATGCTGTCACTTGTGGTTTTTTCTCTAGGACCTTCTCTCCAGCGGAGAGGAACTACTCCATCGGGGATCGAGAGCTTCTAGCCATTAAATTAGCACTTGAGGAATGGAGGCATCTGCTGGAGGGATCAAGTTCTCCTGTTATTATCTACACCGACCACAAGAACCTCTCCTACCTCCAGTCTGCCCAACGGCTGAATCCTCGCCAGGCCCGGTGGTCTCTGTTCTTTGCCCGATTTAATTTTGAGATTCACTTTCGTCCTGCCGATAAGAACATTAGGGCCGATGCTCTCTCTCGTTCCTCGGATGCCTCAGAAGTTGAACTCTCTCCGCAACACATCATTCCACCTGACTGCCTGATCTCCACTTCTCCTGCCTTCATCAGGCAGACTCCTCCAGGAAAGACCTTTGTTTCTCCTCGCCAACGCCTCGGAATCCTCAAATGGGGTCACTCCTCCCATCTCGCAGGTCATGCGGGTATCAAGAAATCTGTGCAACTCATCTCCCGCTTCTATTGGTGGCCGACTCTGGAGACGGATGTTGTGGACTTTGTGCGAGCCTGCACTATCTGTGCCCGGGATAAGACTCCTCGCCAGAAGCCCGCTGGTTTTCTTCATCCTCTGCCTGTCCCCGAACAGCCTTGGTCTCTGATTGGTATGGATTTTATTACTGATTTACCCCCTTCCCGTGGCAACACTGTTATTTGGGTGGTCGTTGATCGATTCTCCAAAATGGCACATTTCATCCCTCTTCCTGGTCTTCCTTCTGCGCCTCAGTTGGCTAAACAATTTTTTGTACACATTTTTCGTCTTCACGGGTTGCCTACGCAGATTGTCTCGGATAGAGGCGTCCAATTCGTGTCTAAATTCTGGAGGGCTCTCTGTAAACAACTCAAGATTAAATTAAATTTTTCTTCTGCATATCATCCCCAGTCCAATGGACAAGTAGAAAGGATTAACCAGATCTTGGGTGATTATTTGCGACATTTTGTTTCCTCCCGCCAGGATGACTGGGCAGATCTCCTCCCATGGGCCGAATTCTCGTATAACTTCAGGGTCTCTGAGTCTTCCTCCAAATCCCCATTTTTCGTGGTGTACGGCCGTCACCCTCTTCCCCCCCTCCCTACTCCCTTGCCCTCTGGTCTGCCCGCTGTGGATGAAATTTCTCGTGACCTTTCCATCATATGGAGAGAGACCCAAAATTCTCTCTTACAGGCTTCATCACGCATGAAGAAGTTCGCGGATAAGAAAAGAAGAGCTCCCCCCGTTTTTTCCCCTGGAGACAAGGTATGGCTCTCCGCTAAATATGTCCGCTTCCGTGTCCCTAGCTACAAGTTGGGACCACGCTATCTTGGTCCTTTCAAAATTTTGTGTCAAATTAATACTGTCTCTTATAAACTTCTTCTTCCTCCCTCTCTTCGTATCCCTAATGCCTTTCACGTCTCTCTTCTCAAACCACTCATCCTCAACCGTTTTTCTCCCAAATCTGTTCCTCCCACTCCTGTTTCCGGCTCCTCGGACATCTTCTCGGTCAAAGAAATTTTAGCTGCCAAAAAGGTCAGAGGGAAAAATTTTTTTTTAGTGGACTGGGAGGGTTGTGGTCCTGAAGAGAGATCCTGGGAACCTGAGGACAACATCCTAGACAAAAGTCTGCTCCTCAGGTTCTCAGGCTCTAAGAAGAGGGGGAGACCCAAGGGGGGGGGGTACTGTTACGCTGAGCGCTCCGGGTCCCCGCTCCTCCCCGGAGCGCTCGCTTCACTCTCCCCGCGGCAGCGCTCCGGTCACGTCCTCTGACCCGGGGCGCTGCGATTCCGCTGCCAGCCGGGATGCGATTCGCGATGCGGGTAGCGCCCGCTCGCGATGCGCACCCCGGCTCCCCTACCTGACTCGCTCTCCGTCTGTTCTGTCCCGGCGCGCGCGGCCCCGCTCCCTAGGGCGCGCGCGCGCCGGGTCTCTGCGATTTAAAGGGCCACTGCGCCGCTGATTGGCGCAGTGGTTCCAATTAGTGTGTTCACCTGTGCACTTCCCTATATCACCTCACTTCCCCTGCACTCCCTTGCCGGATCTTGTTGCCTTAGTGCCAGTGAAAGCGTTCCTTGTGTGTTCCTTGCCTGTGTTTCCAGACCTTCTGCCGTTGCCCCTGACTACGATCCTTGCTGCCTGCCCCGACCTTCTGCTACGTCCGACCTTGCTTTTGCCTACTCCCTTGTACCGCGCCTATCTTCAGCAGCCAGAGAGGTGAGCCGTTGCTAGTGGATACGACCTGGTCACTACCGCCGCAGCAAGACCATCCCGCTTTGCGGCGGGCTCTGGTGAAAACCAGTAGTGGCTTAGAACCGGTCCACTAGCACGGTCCACGCCAATCCCTCTCTGGCACAGAGGATCCACTACCTGCCAGCCGGCATCGTGACAAATACTTTTATTTGCCTCTATATAGCAGTATTATTTTACAAGTGAGACACACTATTTGTGTAATGGAATCAATATTCAAATACTGTATAGTGACAAAATGTAAATTCTGTAAGGCAGCATATATGGACTCTGTATGTGAGCATTAGCTATGTATTAATGTATTATTTGTTTATTTAATATTCCTTTAAAGGAGTAGTCCAGTGTAGAACAACTTATCCCCCATCCTAAGGATAGGGGATAAGTTTTAGATTGCAGGTGGTCCGACCGCTGGGGCCCCGGCTTGCTGGCCAGAGAGCGCGTCAACCATTGTACAAGGCAGTTGTTACGCCGAGCGCTCCGGGTCCCCGCTCCTCCCCGGAGCGCTCGCAGCGTTCTCTTATTCACAGCGCCCCGGTCAGACCTGCTGACTGGGTGCGCTGCGATATTGCTCCCAGCCGGGATGCGATTCGCGATGCGGGACGCGCCCGCTCGCGATGCGCATCTCGGCTCTCGTACCTGACCCGTTCCACGTCTGTGTTGTCCCGGCGTGCGCGGCCCCGCCCTTAGGGCGCACGCGCGCCGGGTCTCTACGATTTAAAGGGCCTCTATGCCACTGATTGGCGCAGCAGGCCTAATCAGTATCTTCACCTGTGCACTCCCAACTTATACCTCACTTCCCCTGCACTCCCTAGCCGGATCTTGTTGTCATTGTGCCAGTGAAAGCGTTTCCTTGTGTGTTCCTAGCCTGTGTTCCAGACCTCCTGCCGTTGCCCCTGACTACAATCCTTGCTGCCTACCCTGACCTTCTGCTACGTCCGACCTTGCTCTTGTCTGCTCCCTTGTACCGCGCTTATCTCAGCACTCAGAGAGGTTGAGCCGTTGCCGGTGGATACAACCTGGTTGCTACCGCCGCTGGAAGACCATTCCGCTTTGCGGCGGGCTCTGGTGAATACCAGTAGCAACTTAGAACCGGTCCACCGACACGGTCCACGCCAATCCCTCTCTGGCACAGAGGATCCACCTCCAGCCAGCCGAATCGTGAGAGTAGATCCGGCCATGGATCCCGCTGAGGTCCCGCTGCCAGTTGTCGCCGACCTCACCACGGTGGTCGCCCAGCAGTCGCAACAGATAGCGCAACAAGGCCACCAGCTGTCTCAACTGACCGTGATGCTACAGCAGCTACTACCACAGCTTCAGCAATCATCTCCTCCGCCAGCTCCTGCACCTTTCCTGAAGTAAGCAGTCGACCTCACATCCCCTGGGGATGGGGAAATGTGCAGATGACAGCTGATGATTTTTTATCAGGTTATAATGGCCCGATCACCTGATGAACTAGCGTTTGCTCATTTGTCAGCTGATTTCTAGCACCATTACCTGTTCACTGTTCAGCTGATAATCACTCTATGTAAAAGGACTCTTCTTCTACTTGGGATATTGTCATTGTGCCTCTCACAATGCATATTCACAGGCCTGCATGGAAATGGGGAATAAAAATTCTGGTCAGACCACTTTGTGTGATCGGCTGAGATATGAAACCATTTGCAATAATTTATTATTCTTCTGAATAACAAATGGCACTTAATGAGAACTATCATTTTCTATAGACTTTTTGTGTGCACCTTTCTACTTTTTCACATTTTGTTACAAAAGGCTCCCATTTCTCTTGATCATCCCTGCACTCCCTAGCCGGATCTTGTTGTCATTGTGCAAGTGAAAGCGTTTCCTTGTGTGTTCCTAGCCTGTGTTCCAGACCTCCTGCCGTTGCCCCTGACTACAATCCTTGCTGCCTACCCTGACCTTCTGCTACGTCCGACCTTGCTCTTGTCTGCTCCCTTGTACCGCGCTTACCTCAGCACTCAGAGAGGTTGAGCCGTTGCCGGTGGATACAATCTGGTTGCTACCGCTGCTGGAAGACCATCCTGGTGAATACCAGTAGCAACTTAGAACCGGTCCACCGACACGGTCCACGCCAATCCCTCTCTGGCACAGAGGATCCACCTCCAGCCAGCCGAATCGTGAGAGTAGATCCGGCCATGGATCTCGCTGAGGTCCCGCTGCCAGTTGTCGCCGACCTCACCACGGTGGTTGCCCAGCAGTCGCAACAGATAGCGCAACAAGGCCACCAGCTGTCTCAACTGACCGTGATGCTACAGCAGCTACTACCACAGCTTCAGCAATCATCTCCTCCGCCAGCTCCTGCACCTCCTCCGCAGCGAGTGGCCGCATCCAGCCTCCGATTATCTTTGCCGGATAAATTTGATGGGGACTCTAAGTTTTGCCGTGGTTTTCTTTCGCAATGTTCCCTGCATTTGGAGATGATGTCGGACCAGTTTCCAACTGAAAGGTCAAAGGTGGCTTTCGTAGTCAGCCTTCTGTCTGGCAAAGCCCTGTCATGGGCCACACCGCTCTGGGACCGCAATGATCCTGTCACTGCCTCTGTATACTCCTTCTTCACGGAGATTCGAAGTGTCTTTGAGGAACCTGCCCGAGCCTCTTCTGCCGAGACTGCCCTGCTGAACCTGGTCCAGTGTAATTCTTCTGTTGGCGAGTACGCCATCCAATTCCGTACCCTCGCCTCCGAATTATCCTGGAATAACGAGGCCCTCTGCGCGACCTTTAAAAAAGGCCTATCCAGTAACATTAAAGATGTGCTGGCCGCACGAGAAATTCCTGCTAACCTGCATGAACTTATTCATCTTGCCACCCGCATTGACATGCGTTTTTCCGAAAGGCGTCAGGAGCTCCGCCAGGATATGGACTTTGTTCGCACGAGGCGGTTTCTCTCCCCGGCTCCTCTCTCCCCTGGTCCTCTGCAATCCGTTCCTGTGCCTTCCGCCGTGGAGGCTATGCAAGTTGACCGGTCTCGCTTGACACCTCAAGAGTAGTGTTGAGCAGCATAGGCCATATTCGAATTAGCGAATATTCACGAATGTATGGACGAATATTCGTCATATTCGCGAATATTCGCATATTCGTAATATTCTTGTTTTATTTTCGCATATGCGAATATTCGCGTGTGCTAAAATTAACATATGCGAAAATTTGCATATGCAAAAATTAGCATAAGCGAAAATTCTCATATGCGAAAATTAGCATATGCAAACTTTCGCATATGCGAAAATTCGCACACCGGTCTCACACAGTAGTATTAGAGCCTTCTTACACCACATAAGCTGGAAGCAGAGAGGGATGATCACTGTGATGTGTACTGTGAAAAAAAGAAAAAGAAAAAAAAAGAAAAAAAACGAATATTCGTAATTACGAATATATAGCGCTGTATTCGCGAATATTCGCGAATTCGCGAATAAAATTCGAATTGCGAATATTCACGAGCAACACTACTCAAGAGAGGACACGACGCCGCATGGAGAACCTTTGCCTGTACTGTGCCGGTACCGAACATTTCTTGAAGGATTGTCCTATCCGTCCTCCTCGCCAGGAAAGACGCACGCTGACTCCGCACAAAGGTGAGACAGCTCTTGATGTGAACTCTGCTTCTCCACGTCTTACTGTGCCTGTGCGGATTTCTTCTTCTACCTTCTCCTTCTCAGCTATGGCCTTCTTGGATTCCGGATCTGCAGGAAATTTTATTTTGGCCTCTCTCATCAACAGGTTCAACATCCCGGTGACCAGTCTCGCCAGACCCCTCTACATCAACTCTGTTAATAATGAAAGATTGGACTGTACCGTGCGTTACCGCACGGAACCTCTCTTAATGTGCATCGGACCCCATCACGAAAAAATTGAATTCTTGGTCCTCTCTAACTGCACTTCAGAAATTCTTCTTGGATTACCGTGGCTTCAACGCCATTCCCCAACCCTTGATTGGACCACAGGGGAAATCAAGAACTGGGGTACTTCTTGCCACAAGGACTGTCTTAAACCGGCTCCCTGTACTCACAGTCAAGACCCTGTGGTTCCCACGGTATCTGGTCTTCCCAAGGCTTATCTGGATTATGCTGATGTTTTTTGCAAAAAACAAGCAGAGACTTTGCCTCCTCACAGGCCTTATGACTGTCCTATTGACCTCCTCCCGGGTACTACTCCACCCCGGGGCAGAATCAATCCTCTGTCTGCTCCGGAAACTCAAGCCATGTCGGAGTACATCCAAGAGAACTTAAAAAAGGGGTTTATCCGCAAGTCCTCCTCCCCTGCCGGAGCTGGATTTTTTTTTGTTTCCAAAAAAGACGGCTCCCTACGCCCTTGCATTGATTACCGCGGACTTAATAAAATCACTGTAAAAAAACGCTACCCCCTACGTCTTATCTCGGAACTCTTTGACCGCCTACGAGGCGCTCACATCTTTACCAAGCTGGACTTAACAGGTGCTTATAATCTCATCCGCATCAGGGAGGGGGACGAATGGAAGACTGCATTTAACACCAGAGATGGACACTTTGAATATCTGGTTATGCCCTTTGGCCTTTGCAACGCCCCTGCCGTCTTCCAAGATTTTGTAAATAAAATTTTTCGTGATCTTCTATATACCTGTGTTGTGGTTTACCTGGACGATATTCAGATTTTTTCTGCTAACCTACAAGAACACCGCCAGCATGTCCGCATGGTTCTTCAGAGACTTCGGGACAATCAATTATATGCCAAAATGGAAAAATGTCTCTTTGAATGTCAGTCTCTTCCTTTCCTAGGATACTTAGTCTCTGGCCAGGGACTACAAATGGACCCAGATAAACTATCTGCCGTATTGGATTGGCCACGCCCCTCTTGACTCCGTGCTATCCAACGTTTTTTGGGGTTCGCCAATTATTACAGACAATTTATTCCACACTTTTCCCACTATTGTGGCTCCTATCGTGGCTCTAACCAAGAAAAACGCCAATCCTAAGTCCTGGTCTCCTCAAGCGGAAGACGCATTTAAACATCTCAAGTCTGCCTTTTCTTCTGCTCCCGTACTCTCCAGACCTGACCCATCTAAACCCTTCTTATTGGAGGTAGACGCCTCCTCGGTGGGAGCTGGAGCAGTTCTTCTACAAAAAAATTCTTCCGGGCATGCTGTTACTTGTGGGTTTTTTTCTAGGACCTTCTCCCCGGCGGAGAAAAACTACTCCATTGGTGATCGAGAATTACTGGCCATAAAATTGTCGCTTGAGGAATGGAGGCACCTGCTGGAGGGATCCAAATATCCAGTTATTATATACACTGACCACAAGAATCTCTCTTATCTCCAGTCTGCCCAACGGCTGAACCCTCGCCAGGCTAGGTGGTCGTTGTTCTTTGCCCATTTTAACTTTGAAATTAATTTTCGCCCTGCTGACAAGAACATTAGGGCCGATGCCCTGTCTCGTTCTTCAGATGCCTCTGAAGTGGAAGCCTCCCCGCAACACATCATTCCTCCGGACTGTCTGATCTCCACTTCTCCAGCTTCCATCAGACAAACTCCTCCAGGGAAGACCTTCGTTTCTCCACGCCAGCGCCTCGGGATTCTCAAGTAGGGACACTCCTCCCACCTCGCAGGCCATGCTGGCATCAAAAAATCCATCCAACTCATCTCTCGATTTTATTGGTGGCCTACTCTGGAGACTGATGTTGTTGATTTCGTGCAGGCTTGTACTGTCTGTGCCCGGGATAAAACCCCTCGCCAGAAGCCTGCTGGTCTCCTTCATCCTCTGCCTGTTCCTGAACAACCTTGGTCACAGATTGGTATGGACTTTATTACTGACTTGCCTTTATCCCATGGCAACACAGTTGTTTGGGTGGTCGTTGATCCATTCTCCAAGATGGCACATTTTATCCCTCTTCCAGGCCTTCCTTCGGCGCCTCAGTTGGCGAAGCAATTTTTTATACACATTTTTCGCCTTCACGGGTTGCCCACGCATATCGTCTCGGATAGAGGCATTCAATTTGTGTCTAAATTCTGGAGGGCCCTCTGTAAGCAGCTCAAGATCAAATTAAACTTCTCTTCTTCTTATCATCCCCAATCCAATGGGCAAGTAGAAAGAATTAATCAGGTCCTGGGTGACTATTTGCGACATTTTGTTTCCTCCCGCCAGGATGACTGGGCAAATCTTCTACCATGTGCCGAATTCTCGTACAATTTCAGAGTCTCCGAATCCTCTGCTAAATCCCCATTCTTCGTGGTGTACGGCCGTCACCCTCTTCCTCCCCTCCCCACTCCCATGCCCTCTGGTTTTCCCACTGTTGATGAAGTGACTCGAGACCTCTCCACCATATGGAAAGAAACCCAAAATTCTCTTTTACAGGCTTCATCCCGGATGAAAAAATATGCTGATAAGAAAAGAAGAATTCCCCCCATTTTTGCTCCCGGAGACAAGGTATGGCTCTCCGCTAAGTATGTCCGCTTTCTTGTCCCCAGTTATAAACTGGGACCACGTTATCTTGGTCCTTTGAAAGTCAAGTGCCAGATCAACCCTGTCTCTTACAAACTCCTTCTTCCTCCTTCTCTCAGTATCTCCAATGCCTTCCATGTCTCTCTCCTTAAACCACTCACCCTTAACCGCTTCTCTCCCAAAGTTGTTTCTCCCACTCCAGTTTCCGGGTCATCTGGCATCTTTTCGGTGAAGGAGATTCTAGCATCCAAGACTGTCAGAGGTAAAAGATTCTTTTTGGTTGACTGGGAGAATTGCGGCCCAGAGGAGAGATCTTGGGAACCTGAGGACAACATCCTGGACAAAAGTCTTGTCCTCAGGTTCTCAGGCTCCAAGAAGAGGGGGAGACCCAAGGGGGGGGTACTGTTACGCCGAGCGCTCCGGGTCCCCGCTCCTCCCCGAAGCGCTCGCAGCGTTCTCTTATTCACAGCGCCCCGGTCAGACCTGCTGACCGGGTGCGCTGCGATATTGCTCCCAGCCGGGATGCGATTCGCGATGCGGGACGCGCCCGCTCGCGATGCGCATCTCGGCTCCCGTACCTGACCAGTTCCCCGTCTGTGTTGTCCCGGCGCGCGCGGCCCCGCTCCTTAGGGCGCACGATTTAAAGGGCCACTGCGCCACTGATTGGCGCAGCAGGCCTAATCAGTATATTCACCTGTGCACTCCCTACTTATACCTCACTTCCCCTGCACTCCCTCACCGGATCTTGTTGCCATTGTGCCAGTGAAAGCGTTTCCTTGTGTGTTCCTAGCCTGTGTTCCAGACCTCCTGCCGTTGCCCCTGACTACGATCCTTGCTGCCTGCCCTGACCTTCTGCTACGTCCGACCTTGCTCTTGTCTACTCCCTTGTACCGCGCTTATCTCAGCAGTCAGAGAGGTTGAGCCGTTGCCGGTGGATACGACCTGGTTGCTACCGCCGCTGCAAGACCATCCCGCTTTGCAGAGGGCTCTGGTGAATACCAGTAGCAACTTAGAACTGGTCCACCGACACGGTCCACGCCAATCCCTCTCTGGCACAGAGGATCCACCTCCAGCCAGCCGAATCGTGACAGCAGTGGCCGACACGCCCCCTCAATATAGCGCTATGGCACAGCCAGAGATTGCCAAGGCAAATAAAATCATGGGGTGCATCAATAGGGGCATAGATGCCCACGACAAGGAAATAATTCTACCGCTGTACAAATCACTAGTCATACCACACATAGAATACTGTGCACAGTACTGGGCACCAGTGTACAGGAAAGATATAGTGGAGCTGGAGAGAGTTCAAAGACGGGCAACCAGGGTAATACGGGGAATGGGAGGACTACAGTACACAGAAAGATTATCGGAATTGGGGTTATTTAGTTTAGAAAAAAGAAGGCTTAGGGGAGACCTTATAACTATGTATAAATTAGTGTTGGGCACAAATATTCGCATTTCGAATTTTTATCGTGAATATCGCAAATTTGCGAATCTGCTAATATTCCGAATATATTCGCTATATATTCAAAATTACGAATATTCACTTTTTTCGCATATTCGCATATGTGAATTTTCGCATATTCCTTCTTTTCACTTGTGAGCTAACTAAAATGATGCAAATGCACTTGTCTGAGATTGTCAACAACATCCCTAGCAACCAATAGTAAAGTTGCCCACCCCCTCACTGTTTTCTTTCTTGAATATGCCAATATTCGCATATGCTAATATAACGAATACGCGAAATTTGCGATTATAGGAAGAATATTCGGCTATATATTCATGAAATATCGCAAATTTGAATATGGGCAATGCCACTCACCACTATCCTCTGTGTCTAGGGCAGTGATCTTCAACCTGCGGACCTCCAGATGTTGCAAAACTACAACTACCAGCATGCCCGGACAGCCAACGGCTCTCCGGGCATGCTGGGAGTTGTAGTTTTGCAACATGAGTGTCACGATTCGGCTGGCTGGAGGTGGATCCTCTGTGCCAGAGAGGGATTGGCGTGGACCGTGTTGGTGGACCGGTTCTAAGTTGCTACTGGTATTCACCAGAGCCCACCGCAAAGCGGGATGGTCTTGCAGCGGCGGTAGCAACCAGGTCGTATCCACCAGCAACGGCTCAACCTCTCTGACTGCTGAAGATAGGCGCGGTACAAGGGAGTAGACAATAGCAAGGTCGGACGTAGCAGAAGGTCTGGGCAGGCGGCAAGGTTCGTAGTCAATATGGATAGCAGGAGATCAGGTAACACAGGCTTAGACAACACTAAACGCTTTCACTGGCACAAGGCAACAAGAGCCGGCCAGGAAGTGCAGGGGAAGTGAGGTGATATAGCCAGGGAGCAGGTGGAAGCAAATCAGGCTAATTGGGCCAGGCACCAATCATTGGTGCACTGGCCCTTTAAGTCTCAGAGAGCTGGCGCACGCGCGCCCTAGAGAGCGGAGCCGCGCGCGCCAGCACATGACAGCCGGGGACCGGGACGGGTAAGTGACTTGGGATGCGATTCGCGAGCGGGCGCGTCCCGCTATGCGAATCGCATCCCCGCCGGCAATGTCAGAGCAGCGCTCCCGGTCAGCGGGTCTGACCGGGGCGCTGCAGGGAGAGAGACGCCGTGAGCGCTCCGGGGAGGAACAGGGACCCGGAGCGCTAGGCGTAACAGTACCCCCCCTTAGGTCTCCCCCTTTCTTTGTCCGGCAACTGCTTCACATGGGACGAGGACACCGGGAGTGATTGTAGGGTTTCCTCAAAGGCAGGCAGTACAGCAGGAGTGGGAATGGGGAGGGAGGGCAGAGGGTGAAGCTTGGCACGGGGCAGGGTGTCACCAGGACGGGGGCCATGAGGAGGCACTGAGGCTTGCCTGACGGGACTGGGAGGGGGGGAGAGGCATTTCTTGTGGCAAGCAGAGTCCCAGTTCTTGATCTCCCCGGTGGTCCAGTCAAGGGTGGGAGAATGAAGCTGGAGCCATGGCAGACCAAGGAGGACCTCAGAGGTGCAGTTGGGAAGGACGAAAAATTCAATCATTTCGTGATGGGGTCCAATGCACATTAAGAGGGGTTTTGTGCGGTAACGCACGGTGCAATCCAATCTAACTCCGTTGACCGCGGAAATGTAGAGCGGCTTGACGAGACGGGTCACCGGGATGCCGAACTTATTCACCAAAGAATCCAGAATAAAATTCCCAGAGGCACCAGAGTCCAAGCAGGCCACGGCTGAGAAGGAGCAGTTGGCAGAAGGAGAAATCCGCACGGGCACCGTGAGACGTGGAGAAGCAGACTTCGAACCAAGAGACGCCACACCCACGTGAGCTGGGTGCGTGCGTTTCCTAGACGTGGAGGACGAATAGGGCAATCCACCAAGAAATGTTCGGTACTGGCACAGTACAGACAAAGATTTTCTTCCCTACAGCGATTCCTCTCTTCCTGGGTCAGGCGAGACCGATCCACTTGCATGGCCTCCTAGGCGGGAGGCCCAGGCGTAGATTGCAAAGGATACTGTGGGAGAGGTGCCCAGAGATCAAGGTCTTTTTCCTGGCGGAGTTCTTGGTGTCTTTCAGAAAAACGCATGTCAATGCGGGTGGCCAAATGGATAAATTCTTGCAGGTTGGCAGGAATCTCTTGTGCGGCCAGCACATCCTTGATGTTACTGGATAGGCCTTTTTTAAAGGTCGTGCAGAGAGCCTCGTTATTCCAAGATAATTCGGAAGCGAGAGTACGAAATTGGATGGCGTACTCGCCTACTGAAGAATTACCCTGGACCAGGTTTAGCAGGGCAGTCTCGGCAGAAGAAGCTCGGGCTGGTTCCTCGAAGACACTACGGACTTCAGCGAAGAAGGACTGGACTGTGGCTGTGGCAGGATCATTGCGGTCCCAGAGCGGTGTGGCCCAAGACAAGGCCTTTCCAGAAAGAAGGCTCACTACGAACGCCACCTTAGACCGTTCTGTAGGAAACAAGTCCGACAACATCTCCATATGCAGGGAACATTGAGACAAAAATCCATGGCAGAGTCTAGAGTCCCCATCAAATTTGTCCGGCAGGGACAAGCGGAGGCTAGGAGCGGCCACTCGCTGCGGAGGAGGTGCAGGAGCTGACGGAGGAGATGGTTGCTGCTGTAGCAGTGGCAGAAGTTGCTGTAACGTGGCGGTCAACTGCGACAGCTGCTGTCCTTGTTGGGCAATTTGCTGCGATTGCTGAGCGACCACCGTGGTAAGGTTAGCGAGACTTGGCAGCGGCACCTCAGCGGGATCCATGGCCGAATCTACTGTCACGATTCGGCTGGCTGGAGGTGGATCCTCTGTGCCAGAGAGAGATTGGCGTGGACCGTGTTGGTGGACCGGTTCTAAGTTGCTACTGGTATTCACCTGAGCCCGCCGCAAAGCGGGATGGTCTTGCAGCGGCGGTAGCAACCAGGTCGTATCCACCAGCAACGGCTCAACCTCTCTGGCTGCTGAAGATAGGCGCGGTACAAGGGAGTAGACAATAGCAAGGTCAGACGTAGCAGAAGGTCGGGGCAGGCGGCAAGGTTCGTAGTCAATATGGATAGCAGGAGATCAGGTAACACAGGCTTGGACAACACTAAACGCTTTCACTGGCACAAGGCAACAAGATCTGGCCAGGAAGTGCAGGGGAAGTGAGGTGATATAGCCAGGGAGCAGGTGGAAGCAAATCAGGCTAATTGGGCCAGGCACCAATCATTGGTGCAGTGGCCCTTTAAGTCTCAGAGAGCTGGCGCGCGCGCGCCCAAAAGTGCGGAGCCGCGCGCGCCAGCACATGACAGCCGGGGACCGGGATGGGTAAGTGACTTGGGATGCGATTCGCGAGCGGGCGCGTCCCGCTATGCGAATCGCATCCCCGCCGGCAATGTCAGAGCAGCGCTCCCGGTCAGCGGGTCTGACCGGGGCGCTGCAGGGAGAGAGACGCCGTGAGCGCTCCGGGGAGAAGCAGGGACCCGGAGCGCTCGGCGTAACATTGAGGAGGTCCGCAGGTTGAATACCACTGGTCTAGGGGGTTCTTTACTGTAAGAGCAGTCAGACTGTGGAATTCTCTCCCGTGGAAGGTGGTCATGGGGAACTTGGTAAAAGCGTTCAAAAGGGGTCTGGATGCATTTTTGGAGAGTATTAACATTACAGGTTATGGATACTAGATTGATAGGGACAGAACGTTGATCCAGAGATTTATTCTGACTGCCATATTCGGAGTCGGAAGGAATTTTTACCTCTAGTATGAGGGTTTTTTGCCTTCCTCTGGATCAACTCAGTAGGGACTTATTAGGGAAATAGGTTGAACTCGATGGACTCTGGTCTTTTTTCAACCTTATGAACTATGATACTATGTTACTATTGCCGAAGGATAGTTGTTCTACACTGGACTACTCCTTTAAATTCTATTTTATTTGTATGGTTGAAACAAAAAAAATGGAATAGATAGAAAAATTACAAGTAGCAATATAAACTATTGGTACTATACAGTATATGTATTTTTTGCTACAAGGATGGTACTGTTACCATATGTTTATACTACGACTGGTACCAGTAAGATATCCATTTTTTTATTCTCAATTTTGATTTTTAAAGCACTATAAATTTCTGGACACTGTACATATTAAAAAGGGTATAAGAAATAATTTAAATTTTTAAATGTTTTGACATATTACAGTGACAAGCTAAAAGTGTTGATTGGGGGAGCGTGGTCTGCATGGCCGACTGAGCAGACGCGTCTGTAGTGTGCTCTGCCATTACATCAGTGAATCTTTGAAATATCCCTGCCATCCTTGGGTTTTTGGGGGTGCTGCCCTCCGCTGCTGGAATGTGGTGTCTTGGGGCTCCCTCCTGTCCCTGAATCTGGTGCTAAGGTGGTGTTTTTGACCTGACTACAGCTATTGTGTGGGGTAGACCCTGAAGCCTCGGCCTTTCCTGTGCCTCTCCTGCCCCAGCAGCCAACTGCTCTCCTGCTGAGGCGGTGACACATCATACCTACTCTGTGGTCCCTCCACTGGGGCAACATCCTTCTCCAGTGCCTGGATCCTGTGGTGTGGACTCCCCGGGGTCTGCTGCTAGGTCCACTGCTGTGCCTGTCCACCATCTCGTTCTGCTTCCTCCCGGCCTCCATCTTTCGCTATTGCTGCTAGCGGGGGACTCTGGGAGCTCCCGACAGGACCTGCTTCTACTCGTCTGGCGGGACTGTGCTGGTGGTGAAGGTGAGTGAGCGCTGTTGCGGAAGTGCGGGCCACCATCTTAAGGACAGGGGACACCTGTGCTGCGGTCGCTGATCTAATTCCTGGGGGAGCCTGCTGATCTCTCCCTCAGGTGTGGGTGAGGGGGATCCCCTCCTTGCCTGTCTAACCCTTTCCTGGCTGGAGCTCCTATTTAGTGCCCACCTGCTGGACTCTTGGCTCTGCAGACTAGGGGCCCTCTGCCTGGTTTGCTGTGCCTGTAGCTACCTCCTGTTTGGTATAAGTGAGGTTGCCTCTCTCCCTGGGGTGTCTGTCCCTGGAGCCCTGTTGGGGGCTGTTGTACCCCCTAGAGTGCCCTGGTCCCATCACTCCAGCCTGCTACTCTCTATAGCCCCCACCCCTTGCTTGTTGAATTGTGTGGGTGCTTTTATCCTGTGCTGCCTGTGCTATATCTACCTGTGTGCAGTGGGATTTTTCTATTCCAATAAATGGCTTCCAATAAGTTGGAAAAGAACAAGTGCTGGTTCCTCGCTGCAGGAGTCAGGAGAATCCTCCACCCTGAGGGATAAAATTGGGTAACAACTGGAGGTGACAGTGAAACTGGAATTGTTCACCTTGAGGAATTTATCACCTTATCCCCCTGACCACAGGGCTGCTCCCCTTCCAATGGCTGATATTTGGGCTCCGTCAGATCCCCTGGAGGGCTATGATGCCTTTCTTCAAAATTCTATCACGGATTCTCATGTTTCTCTACCTGGCACTTCACCTGCGGTATCTGCTGTGGAGGCTGCTGCTGCTTCACCTGGCCATCCTGCTGAACCCACTTTGGCTGCTGTGTTCGCTGAAATACAGCAGTGCAACATGACTCTCTCTAAACTGTCTGCTCAAGTGGGAACGGTGCAGTCTGACATCTCTCTTATTCGTCATGATCTGCAAAAAGTGACTGATCGCAACTCTGCCGCAGAGAGAAGGATTAGTGATGTGGAAGATGCAGTTGTCCCTTTGGTGAAGGACTCTACCAGACACGGTCAAGACATTGTCTTGCTTAAAGCTAAAGCGGATGACCTTGAAAATAGATTACGCCACAATAATGTGCGTATTGTGGACGTGTTGTGTGAGGGCCGCTATCCTATGGAATATAGGGAGAACTAGCTCAAAAAATGTGTTTGGTGCTGATAATCTGACCCCTCTCTTTGCTGTCGAGCAGGCTCATCGGGTCCCTACCAGACAGTTCCCACCAGGGGGCCCACGCCGGTCTATGCTTGTGAAACTTCTCCACATTCTTACAGGACTTAATTCTACTTCTGGCTAGGGAGAAACAGCCTATCACTGTGGATGATCACGTTATTTCCTTTTTCCCTGACTTCTCGATGGAGGTGCAGAAAAAACATGCTTCTTTTATGGATGTAAAGAGGCAGCTGCTTTCCATGGATGTCCAGTACTCTATGCTGTATCCTTTGAGACTCCGTGTTGTCGCCATTGGCTGGACTCTCTTGAATCACAATTACATCGAAGGGCTAGTGGGTGCTCTCCAGGTCCTATCTGATGCCGTAATTACTCTATGTTTTGTAAAACTCTCCAGTATGGATTGTGATGGCCCACTTCCAGAGAATTCAGCATCTTTTTAGGCAATTGGTCTGGGGGGGAGTCAGCCAGGATTAGATTGGAGACTTTACAGAACTACACCAAATTATAGGTTGGGTGACTGTTCTTACGTTAGGCCCTACGGGGAGGTTCTTCATGTCCAAGCATGGGGGGCATGTGCCACAGCATATACTGGAAATTGGTGCACTTACTAGACCTCCTGACTCCTCTCCCACTACCGTGCTCCTATGCAAGCCTTGGGGTCACGCGCGTAAATTACTAGGCATAACAGAATGTATGAAATTCACACCGTTGTGGCATAACCCTGGCTTGCCTGGTTTTTGTTCTTTTGTGGATGCTGGCTTTTGGGAGATGAGTGGATTCTGTGCTTTGGGGCTGTTCAGGGCATGGTTAAGACTTTTGGGGACTTACAGGAGAAGTTTAACTTACCACATTTTTTGTTTCATAGATATCTACAGTTATGCCATGTGTACGAAACAAAATGTAGGTCTTCTTCGTTGGCTATTCATTCCAATGTGATCCTGGATTCAGTAGTTACGAAACGAGAGTCTGCAGGGTTGATTTTGTGGCTGTATGGGGAGTTGTTGAGTTTCCATCATGAGCAATTCCCCTTGACTGTTCTGGGCAAGTTGTAGAGGGATCTTGGTGTCCTCACTGATGAGGAATGGTCTACGTTGTTAGCGCTTACTCCCTTTCTATAATTGTCAGAATCTAACAGGTAATCTCAGTTATTTTTACTGCATAGAGTATATAAGACTCCCGTATTCCTACATAAGATTGGGGTTAGGTCTGACTCGGCCTGTCCTCGGTGTGGCAGGTTGGACACCCATTTGGTGCATATGTTGTGGGACTGTCCCCAGTTGTCTACTTATTGGAATGATGTGCTGCAACTTATTAGGGCAGTTTATGGCGTGATATTGTCTCCAGTCCCTAAAGTATGCCTGCCCTGCTGGATCTCATTGGTTGCAGTCAGGAGCCCTCAGTGGCGGAAATAGGTATCCTGCAAGTTCTGTATCAAGCTCAAATCCAGTATTGGATTAGGCCTACCCCTCCGGCAGTGGCAAATCTCATTTCCCGTGTTACGTTCATACAGTGAGGATCAAAAGTTTGGGCACCCCAGGTAAAAATTTGTATTAATGTGCATAAAGAATCCAAGGAAAGATGGAAAAATCTCCAAAAAGCATCAAATTACAGATTAGACATTCTTATAATATGTCAACAAAAGATTTTATTTCCCTCATTTACACTTTCAAAATAACAGAAAACTAAAAAATGGCATCTGCAAAAGTTTGGGCACCCTGCAGAGTTAATATCTTGTACTGTCCCCTTTGGCAAGTATCACAGCTTGTAAATGCTTTTTGTAGCCAGCCAAGAGTCTTTCAATTGTTGTTTGAGGTATCTTTGCCCATTCTTCCTTACAAAAGTCTTCCAGTTCTTTGAGATTTCTGGGCTGTCTGTCACGCACTGCTCTTTTAAGGTGTTACGCCGAGCGCTCCGGGTCCCCGCTCCTCCCCGGAGCGCTCGCAGCATCCTCGCAATTGCAGCGCCCCTGTCAGACCTGCTGACCGGGTGCGCTGCAATATCTCTCTCAGCCGGGATGCGATTTGCGATGCGGGAGGCGCCCGTTCGCGATGCGCATCCCGGCTCCCGTACCTGACTCGTTCCCCATCTGTCTTGTCCCGGCGCGCGGCCCCGCTCCTTAGGGCGCGCGCGCGCCGGGTCTCTGCAATTTAAAGGGCCACTGCGCCACTGATTGGCGCAGCAGGCTTAATCAGTGTGTTCACCTGTGCACTCCCTACTTATACCTCACTTCCCCTGCACTCCTTCGCCGGATCTTGTTGCCATTGTGCCAGTGAAAGCGTTCCCTTGTGTGTTCCTAGCCTGTGTTCCAGACCTCGTGCCGTTGCCCCTGACTACGATCCTTGCTGCCTGCCCTGACCTTCTGCTACGTCCGACCTTGCTCTTGTCTACTCCCTTGTACCGCGCCTATCTTCAGCAGTCAGAGAGGTTGAGCCGTTGCTGGTGGATACGACCTGGTTGCTACCGCCGCTGCAAGACCATCCCGCTTTGCGGCGGGCTCTGGTGTATACCAGTAGCAACTTAGAACCGGTCCATCAACTCGGTCCACACCAATCCCTCTCTGGTACAGAGGATCCACCTCCAGCCAGCCGAATCGTGACAGTAGATCCGGCCATGGATCCCGCTGAAGTCCCGCTGCCAGTTGTCGCCGACCTCACCACGGTGGTCGCCCAGCAGTCGCAACAGATAGCGCAACAAGGCCACCAGCTGTCTCAACTGACCGTGATGCTACAGCAGCTATTACCATAGCTCCAGCAACAATCTCCTCCGCCAGCTCCTGCACCTCCTCCGCAGCGAGTGGCCGCTTCCGGCCTATGATTATCCTTGCCGGATAAATTTGAAGGGGACTCTAAGTTTTGCCGTGGCTTTCTTTCGCAATGTTCCCTGCACTTGGAGATGATGTCGGACCAGTTTCCTACTGAAAGGTCTAAGGTGGCTTTCGTAGTCAGCCTTCTCTCTGGGAAAGCTCTGTCATGGGCCACACCGCTCTGGGACCGCAATGACCCTGTCACTGCCTCTGTACACTCCTTCTTCACGGAGATTCGAAGTGTCTTTGAGGAACCTGCCCGAGCCTCTTCTGCTGAGACTGCCCTGCTGAACCTGGTCCAGGGTAATTCTTCTGTTGGCGAGTACGCCATCCAATTCCGTACTCTTGCCTCCGAATTATCCTGGAATAATGAGGCCCTCTGCGCGACCTTTAAAAAAGGCCTATCCAGCAACATTAAAGATGTGCTGGCCGCACGAGAAATTCCTGCTAACCTGCATGAACTTATTCATCTTGCCACCCGCATTGACATGCGTTTTTCCGAAAGGCGTCAGGAGCTCCGCCAGGATATGAACTTTGTTCGCACGGGGCGGTTTCTCTCCCCGGCTCCTCTCTCCTCTGGTCCTCTGCAATCCGTTCCTGTGCCTCCCGCCGTGGAGGCTATGCAAGTTGACCGGTCTCGCTTGACACCTCAAGAGAGGACACAACGCCGCATGGAGAATCTGTGCCTGTACTGTGGCGGTACCGAACACTTCTTGAAGGATTGTCCTATCCGTCCTCCCCGCCTGGAAAGACGTACGCAGACTCCGCACAAAGGTGAAACAGTTCTTGATGTCAACTCTTCTTCTCCACGCCTTACTGTGCCTGTGCGGATATCTTCCTCTACCTTCTCCTTCTCTGCTATGGCCTTCTTGGATTCCGGATCTGCAGGAAATTTTATTTTGGCCTCTCTCATCAACAGGTTCAACATCCCGGTGACCAGTCTCGCCAGACCCCTCTACATCAATTCTGTTAACAATGAAAGATTGGACTGTACCGTGCGTTACCGCACGGAACCTCTTCTAATGTGCATCGGGCCTCATCACGAAAAAATTGAATTTTTGGTCCTCTCCAACTGCACTTCTGAAATTCTTCTTGGATTACCGTGGCTTCAACGCCATTCCCCAACCCTTGATTGGTCCACAGGAGAAATCAAGAACTGGGGTACTTCTTGTCACAAGGACTGTCTTAAACCGGTTCCCAGTACTCCCTGCCGTGACCCTGTGGTTCCTCCTGTACCCGGTCTTCCTAAGGCTTATATGGACTATGCTGACGTTTTTTGCAAAAAGCAAGCTGAGACTTTACCTCCTCACAGGCCTTATGACTGCCCTATTGACCTCCTCCTGGGTACTACTCCACCCCGGGGCAGAATCTATCCTCTGTCTGCTCCAGAGACTCTTGCCATGTCAGAGTACATCCAGGAAAATTTAAAAAAGGGGTTTATCCGCAAGTCCTCCTCCCCTGCCGGAGCTGGATTTTTTTTTGTGTCCAAAAAAGATGGCTCCCTACGTCCTTGCATTGATTACCGCGGACTTAATAAAATCACGGTAAAAAAACGCTACCCCTTACCTCTTATCTCGGAACTCTTTGATCGCCTACAAGGTGCCCACATCTTTACCAAACTGGACTTAAGAGGGGCTTATAATCTCATCCGCATCAGGGAGGGGGACGAATGGAAGACTGCATTTAACACCAGAGATGGACACTTTGAGTATCTGGTCATGCCCTTTGGCCTGTGCAACGCCCCTGCCGTCTTCCAAGACTTTGTTAATGAAATTTTTCGTGATCTCCTATATTCCTGTGTTGTGGTTTATCTGGACGATATTCTGATTTTTTTTGCCAACTTAGAAGAACACCGCCAGCATGTCCGCATGGTTCTTTAGAGACTTCGGGACAATCAACTTTATGCCAAAATGGAGAAATGTCTCTTTGAATGTCAATCTCTTCCTTTCCTAGGATACTTGGTCTCTGGCCAGGGACTACAAATGGACCCAGATAAACTCTCTGCCGTCTTAGATTGGCCACGCCCCTCCGGACTCCGTGCTATCCAACGTTTTTTGGGGTTCGCCAATTATTACAGACAATTTATTCCACACTTTTCCACTATTGTGGCTCCTATCGTGGCTTTAACCAAGAAAAATGCCAATCCCAAGTCCTGGTCTCCCCAAGCGGAAGACGCATTTAAACATCTTAAGTCTGCCTTTTCTTCTGCTCCCGTGCTCTCCAGACCTGACCCATCTAAACCCTTCCTATTGGAGGTAGATGCCTCCTCAGTGGGAGCTGGAGCTGTCCTTCTACTAAAAAATTCTTCCGGGCATGCTGTTACTTGTGGTTTTTTTTCTAGGACCTTCTCTCCGGTGGAGAGAAACTACTCCATCGGGGATCGAGAACTACTGGCCATTAAATTGGCGCTTGAGGAATGGAGGCACCTGCTGGAGGGATCAAAATTTCCAGTTATCATATACACTGATCACAAGAATCTCTCCTATCTCCAGTCTGCCCAACGACTGAACCCTCGCCAGGCCAGGTGGTCGTTGTTCTTTGCCCGTTTTAACTTTGAAATTCATTTTCGCCCTGCTGACAAGAACATTGGGGCCGATGCCCTCTCTCGTTCTTCTGATGCCTCTGAAGTAGAAGTCTCCCCGCAACACATCATTCCTCCTGACTGTCTGATCTCCACTTCTCCAGCCTCCATCAGGCAAACTCCTCCAGGGAAGACCTTCGTTTCTCCACGCCAGCGTCTCGGGATTCTCAAATGGGGACACTCCTCCCACCTCGCAGGCCATGCGGGCATCAAAAAATCCTTGCAACTCATCTCTCGTTTTTATTGGTGGCCGACTCTGGAGACGGATGTTGTTGATTTTGTACGGGCCTGTACTGTCTGCGCCCGGGATAAGACTCCTCGCCAGAAGCCTGCTGGCCTCCTTCATCCTCTGCCTGTCCCCGAACAGCCTTGGTCACAGATTGGTATGGACTTTATTACAGACTTGCCCTCATCCCGTGGCAACACAGTTGTTTGGGTGGTCGTTGATCGATTTTCCAAGATGGCACATTTTATTCCTCTTCCTGGTCTTCCTTCATCGCCTCAGTTGGCAAAGCAATTTTTTGTACACATTTTTCGCCTTCACGGTTTGCCCACGCATATCGTCTCGGATAGAGGCGTCCAATTCGTGTCTAAATTCTGGAGGGCCCTCTGTAAACAGCTCAAGATCAAATTAAACTTCTTTTCTTCTTATCATCCCCAATCCAATGGGCAAGTAGAAAGAATTAATCAGGTCCTGGGTGACTATTTACGGCATTTTGTTTCCTCCCGCCAGGATGACTGGGCAGATCTTCTACCATGGGCCGAATTCTCATACAACTTCAGAGTCTCCGAATCTTCTGCTAAGTCCCCATTTTTCGTGGTGTACGGCCGTCACCCTCTTCCCCCCCTCCCTACTCCCTTGCCCTCTGGTTTGCCCGCTGTGGATGAAGTGACTCGTGATCTTTCCACCATATGGAAAGAGACCCAAAATTCTCTTTTACAGGCTTCATCCCCGATGAAAAGATTTGCCGATAAGAAAAGAAGAACTCCCCCCATTTTTGCTCCCGGAGACAAGGTATGGCTCTCCGCTAAATATGTCCGCTTTCGTGTCCCCAGTTACAAACTGGGACCACGCTATCTTGGTCCTTTCAAAGTCTTGTGCCAGATTAACCCTGTCTCTTACAAACTCCTTCTTCCTCCTTCTCTTCGTATTCCCAATGCCTTCCATGTCTCTCTCCTTAAACCACTCATCATTAACCGCTTCTCTCCCAAACTTGTTTCTCCCACTCCTGTTTCCGGTTCTTCTGACGTCTTCTCCGTGAAGGAGATTCTGGCCTCCAAGACGGTCAGAGGAAAAAAAATTTTTTGGGTGGATTGGGAAGGCTGTGGCCCAGAAGAGAGATCCTGGGAACCTGAGGACAACATCCTAGACAAAAGTCTTATCCTCAGGTTCTCAGGCTCCAAGAAGAGGGGGAGACCCAAGGGGGGGGTACTGTTACGCCGAGCGCTCCGGGTCCCCGCTCCTCCCCGGAGCGCTCGCAGCATCCTCGCAATTGCAGCGCCCCGGTCAGACCTGCTGACCGGGTGCGCTGCAATATCTCTCTCAGCCGGGATGCGATTCGCGATGCGGGAGGCGCCCGCTCGCGATGCGCATCCCGGCTCCCGTACCTGACTCGTTCCCCATCTGTCTTGTCCCGGCGCGCGCGGCCCCGCTCCTTATGGCGCGCGCGCGCCGGGTCTCTGCAATTTAATGGGCCACTGCGCCACTGATTGGCGCAGCAGGCTTAATCAGTGTGTTCACCTGTGCACTCCCTACTTATACCTCACTTCCCCTGCACTCCCTCGCCGGATCTTGTTGCCATTGTGCCAGTGAAAGCGTTCCCTTGTGTGTTCCTAGCCTGTGTTCCAGACCTCGTGCCGTTGCCCCTGACTACGATCCTTGCTGCCTGCCCTGATCTTCTGCTACGTCCGACCTTGCTCTTGTCTACTCCCTTGTACCGCGCCTATCTTCAGCAGTCAGAGAGGTTGAGCCGTTGCTGGTGGATACGACCTGGTTGCTACCGCCGCTGCAAGACCATCCCGCTTTGTGGCGGGCTCTGGTGTATACCAGTAGCAACTTAGAACCGGTCCATCAACACGGTCCACGCCAATCCCTCTCTGGCACAGAGGATCCACCTCCAGCCAGCCGAATCGTGACATAAGGTCTATCCATAGATTTTCAATTATGTTGAGGTCAGAAGATTGTGAAGGCCATGGCTAAACCTTCAGTTCACTCCTCTTGATGTAATCCCAGGTGGATTTCGAGGTGTGTTTAGGATCATTATCCATTTGTAGAAGCCATCCTCTCTTTAAAGGGGTTATCCAGGAAAAAACTTTTTTATATATATCAACTGGCTCCAGAAAGTTAAACAGATTTGTAAATTACTTCTATTAAAAAATCTTAATCCTTTCAGTACTTCTGAAGTTAAGGTTGTTCTTTTCTGTCTAAGTGCTCTCTGATGACACGTGTCTCATGGAACCGCTCAGTTTAGAAGAGGTTTACTATGGGGATTTGCTTCTAAACTGAGCGTTTCCCGAGACACGTGTCATCAGAGAACACTTAGACAGAAAAGAACAATCTTAATTTTAGAAGCTCATAAGTACTGAAAGGATTAAGATTTTTCAATAGAATTGATTTACAAATCTGTTTAACTTTCTGGAGCCAGTTGATATATAAAAAAAAGTTTTTTCCTGGAATACCCTTTTAACTTCAGCTTTTTCACAGATGGCATCAAGTTAGCATCCAAAATTTGCTGAAATTTTATTGAATCCATTTTTCCTTCTAAGCGTGAGATGTTTCCTGTGCCACTGGCTACAATACAACCCCAAAGCATGATTGATCCACCCCCATGCTTAACAGTTGGACAGAGGTTCTTTTCATTAAATTCTGTTCCCCTTCTTCTCCAAACGTACCCATGCTCATTCCGGCCAAAAAGTTCAATTTTAACCTCATCGATCCACAGAACTTGTTTCCAAAATGCATCAAGCTTGTCTATATGTTCACTTGCAAAGTTCAAACGCTGATTTTTGTGGTGAGGAGGTAGAAGAGATTTTCCATGAAGACCATGGGGGACATTTATCACTGTTTGCTTATGTATTCCTTTTTTTAGTTATTTTTTTCTTACAATTTTTTTGCTTATGTGTGACTTATTTGTCAACTGGTTTCAGCCTGTTGATAAATTTCTTTCACGTAAGCAATAATATTTTTTTTTTTGCTTTGGTAGGGGCTTTTTCTGCTCCATGTCTGAGCTGGAGTAAATTTAGTACCATATTTTTCGCCATATAAGACTCACTTTTTCTTCCCCAAAACGGGGGGGGGGGGGGGGGGAAGTGTGTGCGTCTTAAACGGCGAATATACGCCCGAGGCTGCTGCGTCAAGAGCGGGAATTCAGCGGTAAGTACAAAGGCTGCTGCGGTGCGGTACAGCGCTGACTACCCGCTCCCCGCCTGCAGCAGCCTCATGACCGCCGGTGAATTTTTCACCTCACACCAGCTATATTTATTGCCCTACGCCTGGAACATACAGTTCCAGGCGCCCGGCAGGTGAATTACTAATAACTGTATACTAAAAACCAGGGTGCCTCCCGCTGTTGTGAAACTACAACTCCCAGCATGCCCGGACCGGCAAAGGCTGTCCGGGCATGCTGGTAGTTGTAATTTCACAACAGCGGGATGCACCCTGGTTTTTAGTATACATGAATTAGTTTTTACCTGCTCTGGCCGGCCCCCGCCTGCAGCCGCACACAGGAGCCGGCCCGGGCAGATAATCATAGGTTTTCCTATGCCGGACATCCCTGTGTCCCGAAAAATCTTTTCCTGCAATCCTCCGCCTCTCTATGGTTGTATGCACGGGACCTCAGTGACGTTCCGTGCGTACAACCATAGAGGCGCAGGAGGACCGGAGGAAGACGCGCGCCGGCCGGGGCCTGGTGAGTGACCGGCGGCGCGTAATCTTCAGTGTTCTGGTCACCGCTCCTCCGGTCCCGGCACCTACTGCTATGGTCCATAGGCCATAGCAGTAGATTGTGACACCAGACCAGAGGAGCAGTGACCGGAACACTGTGGGGGCAGCACACAGACATACAGCCTCCAGCCGCACACTGTATATGGCTGGAAGGTGTATGTCTGTGGGGGGGAGCTGCCTACTTTTGTGGGGGAACTATACTGCCAACTATTGTTGGGGGGAGCTGCCTACCATTGTGGGGGAACTATACTGCCAACTATTGTGGGGGAACTATACTGCCAACCATTGTGGGGGGGGAGCTGCCTACCATTTTGGGGGAACTATACTGCCAACTATTGTGGGGGAACTATACTGCCAACCATTGTGGGGGGGGAGCTGCCTACCATTGTGGGGGAACTATACTGCCAACTATTGTGGGGAAACTATACTGCCAACTATTGTGGGAGAACTATACTGCCAACCATTGTGGGGGGGGGGGTGGAGCTGCCTACCATTGTAGGGGAACTATACTGCCAACTATTGTGGGGGAACTATACTGCCAACCATTGTGGGGGGGGGGGAGCTGCCTACCATTGTGGGGGAACTACACTGCCAACTATTGTGGGGGAACTATACTGCCAACTACTGTGGGGGAACTATACTGATATAAAATATTTTACTACAGTATTTGGTTCAGAATTTTTTTTTTTTAGATTTTCCTCCTTTAGAATTGGGTGCATCTTATATGCCGGAGCGTCTTATAAGGCGAAAAATACGGTAGGTTTTGTCATGCGATGCGACTTTTTTGCAACCTTCACACTTGATAAATCTCTGACCACTGCAAGTCAAAAATCACTTTTTGCTTTGGTAAGCAAGAATTTTATTTTTTGCTTAGGACACTGAACATGCAAAAAGTTGCAGAAAAAGAGCGTAGGCACACATGTGACTTTTTTGCAACAATTTTAAGCAAAAAGCACTACTGCTTTGATAAATGATCCCCCATATTTGTACAAGTATCTCTTTATAGTGGAATAGTGTACCACAACTCCAGTGTCTGCCAGATCTTTCTAGAGGGATTGTGCAGTCAAACGTGGGTTTTGAATTGTTTTTCTCACAATCCTGCGAGCTGTTCTGTCTGATATTTTTCTTGGTCTACCAGATCTTACTTTAACTTACACTGTTCCTGATGACTGCCATTTCTTAATTACATTCCGAACAGAGGATATTAACATCTGAATATGTTTTGCTATATTCTTATAGCCTTCTCCAGCTTTGTGAGCGTCAACTATTTTCAGTTTCAGATTTCTAGACAACTGCTTAGAAGAACCCATGGTGTTGATTGTTGGGGCAAGGTCAGATGAGTCTGGGCATTTAAAACCTTTGAGATTGACATTACCTGGTCTTCCCCAGGAAACTATAGACCGGTAAGTTTAACGTGCATTGTGGGTAAATTGTTTGAAGGACTTATAAGGGATTACATACAGGAATACATAGGGGATAATTGTATTATAAATGATAGCCAGCATGGGTTTACTAAGGATAGAAGTTGTCAAACCAATCTAATTTGCTTTTATGAAGAGGTGAGTAGAAGCCTTGACAGAGGAATGGCTGTGGATATAGTGTTTCTGGATTTTGCTAAAGCGTTTGATACTGTCCCTCATAGACGTCTGACAGGTAAGTTAAGGTCTTTGGGTTTGGAAATTTTAGTTTGTAACTGGATTGAACACTGGCTCATCGATCGTACCCAGAGAGTGGTGGTCAATGATTCGTACTCTGATTGGTCCCCGGTTATTAGTGGTGTACCCCAAGGTTCAGTACTGGGCCCGCTGTTGTTTAATTTATTTATCAATGATATAGAGGATGGTATTAACAGCCCTGTTTCTATCTTTGCAGATGACACCAAGCTTTGTAGCACAGTACAGTCTATAGAGGATACAAGATGACTTGGATAGACTAAGTGTCTGGGCATCCACTTGGCAAATGAGGTTCAATGTGGATAAATGTAAAGTTATGTATCTGGGTACTAATAACCTGCATGCATCGTATGTCTTAGGGGGGATTAAACTGGCAGAGTCACTGGTAGAGAAGGATCTGGGTGTACTTGTAGATCACAGACTACAGAATAGCATGCAATGTCAGGCTGCTGCTTCCAAAGCCGGCAGGATATTGTCATGTATCAAAAGAGGCATGGACTCAAGGGACAGGGACATAATACTCCCCCTTTATAAATCATTGGTACGGCCTTACCTGGAATATGCTGTTCAGTTATGGGCACCTGTCCATAAAAGGGACACTGCGGAGTTGGAAAGGGTGCAGAGACGCGCGACTAAACTAATATGGGGCATGGAACATCTTAGCTATGAGGAGCGATTAAAGGAGTTACAATTGTTTAGTCTTGAGAAGAGACGTTTAAGGGGGGATATGATAAACGTATATAAGTATATTAATGGCCCATACAAAAAATATGGAGAAAAACTGTTCCAGGTTAAACCCCCCCCCAAAGGACGAGGGGGCATTCCCTCAGTCTGGAGAAGAAAAAGTTTAGTCTCAAGGGGCGACACGCCTTCTTTACCGTGAGGACTGTGAATTTATGGAACGGTCTACCTCAGGAACTGGTCACAGCAGGAACAATTAACAGCTTTAAAACAGGATTAGATACATTCCTGGAACAAAATAAGATTAATGCTTATGAAGAAATATAAAATCTCATCCCTTCCCCAATATCGCGCCACACCCCTACCCCTTAATTCCCTGGTTGAACTTGATGGACATATGTCTTTTTTCGACCGTACTAACTATGTAACTATGTAACTATGTAACAATCCATGACACTGGTAGGTCTCAGCTTTGCAAAGGGGGCAGTGCATGCTATAAATTCTACAAGGTGCCCAAACTTTTGCAGTTGACATTTTTTGATCCCCACTGTAGTGCGGTTGGAGAAAGGAATTAACATCAGATGTAAGGTTAAATGCAAGTTTGATGGTATTTGGGATCCCTGGGTGTGGACGTTTGACTCTCCAGGGGATGTATCTTAGGCTAGGTTCAGACTACGGAATCTCCAGGCAGAAAATTTCCACCCGGAGACTCCGAGTGCGACCAGCGCCGGCTGAATCAGTCGGCGCTAGGACCGTGCGGACACTGCAGTCTCCAATAGACTGCAATGTGTTCCGCGTGGATTTCCGTATGAAGGATGAGCACCACCTTTCTTCAGGTGGAAATTTCCAAGCGGATTGTCCTTTCACAAATTCTGCTTCACAAATTCCGAAGTGTGAATTTGTGAACGGGAAACCATTCACTACGCTATACATTTTAGCAAGCGGAATTACCGCATGCAATTTCAAAGCAAAATTGCAGGTGGAAATTCCGTAGTCTGAACCTAGCCTTAATCTTTTGTTTTGTCCCTTCCATTCTGGTTTATATGTTGGTTGTGGTTTTTGGTGTGGGGCCTGTGTCTGTGTGCTCATATTTGTCTTTGTATTGGCAGTGTCTTGTCTGGTGTTGGTGTGTCCTGTTTGAAGTTGTATAGTGGCGCGGAGGTCTGGTTGGACACACTCAATGCTTAGCCTAACTTTATATATAAATATATATAAATATATTGTGTTGTCATATAACATGTCATAGTATGCAGGGAAGTGACGGAATGTTTATGTGGGGTACTGTTGGGGAGGGGGAGGTGTGAGAAGTGGGGAGTTTATTTGTTTGTATGTATTTAAAAAATTGTTTAAAAATGTTAATAAAAAATATCTGATTTAAAAAAAAAGGTGTTGATCATTGTGAATCCAGGAGTTGAAGTCCACCAATACGAAAGCAAAGCCATTTCTAAACGGTAATACTTGGAGAGCTAAGTGTACAGACTCTGTCAGTGGATATACTGTAGTTACAACTACCACTTGTAAATTTTTTCATAAGATCAAATGCATATTTTGGCAACAGCTTATCTAAATTAGAATAACATAAATCAAACTAAGAAAGATCAGGTTTGCACATACAATACAATATATGGTGCAGTAAACATTATTTTATTTTAGGTCTAAAATATTTATGTTATGTTGTGTTATGTTGGGACATTTTTTGTATTAAAGAGTTACTAGTCTCATTGCTTTGTGACAAAGGGAACCTTTTCCACACAATATTTGTTATAACACAAGTTTCATCAGTTAAATAATGTTCAACAAATGGACAAACTAAAGACTTGTTACTTCTCAAAGAATCATTAGAAGCCTTTTTCTCACCCATCTTCTAATACTCCTGCTGTCAGGTGTATTAGACTTACCAAAGTTTACAATATAATGAGGTCTCAAGGGATGCCATAGAGAAATTGCAGGCAACTTGAAAGATCAATACCTTCAAAAGTGCTAAATCTAAACAGCTGTGCTCTTAAAGATGTATTCGCATCTTATAAAGTAATGTCCTATTGCTAGGAAAAGCAATCACTTTATGATCTATGGCAGTTTTTGCTTTGGAACTCCCACAAAACCTGAGATTTATTCAATACTGCAGTACCTTCACAATTTTCCCCTCTTCAGTGACATCCACAACCCGCTGTATTTGAAGCGAGTGCAGGAGCTGCGCTCGCTTCAGAACAGTTAGTGTTAATGTCAGTAGCCAGACACTCACTACTAATGATGGGCAGCTGAGATCCTATCAATGCTGTTTATGGCATCTGAAATAACACTTAAACATGCCAGTTAGCTCAGTGGATCTGATGATACCCCAGCATTGTGATTGCAGAAGTTCGATAAGCTAAGATGGTGACAGAAGCTAAGATGGCGTCCCTTTACCTGCCTCCTGCTGCAATCGCTGATTCACTGATGCAGTCTGGCTAAGCTAGGTTGTATCAGTGGAACGCAGATCTCACTGTATAATGCTATGCCACAGGTCAGTGCAATCACTTTGATATCCAATTGATACAGTTTTTTTAAGATTTATTGTTTTAAAAAAATAACAAAATGCATATGCTTTTAAAAAATAACAAAATGCATATGCTTAAAATCTTTTACTTTATTTTTTGTAGGATATGATGTGACCAAAAAAATGCAGTTCTGGCATTTGTATTTATTTTGTATTTATTCCATTCACCGCGTGGGATCATTAAGGTTATATTTTAATAGTTTGGACATTTCCTTGTTTAGTGTTTTTTTTTTATTTTTTGTTAATTTTATTTTATTTTTTGGAAAATTGTTAAGTGGGGGTAAAATTTTTTAGGATATATTATATGTTTTTAAAAACATTTGTAAAAATCTTTTTACACTTTTTTAGTCCCTCTGGGAGCTTTGTATGAGCAATCATTTGATTACTTATACAGATCAATGCAGTACATATGTGCTGCATTAATCCATGGGATATGCACTCTAGCACTCTGTAGGCAGACTCTATCAATAGCTGACTCCTGACAGCTATGTAGGCCTAGCAAAGGCATTGGGCTGCTGTAACTTCAGCGGCATCTAATTGGTTAATAGCATGCAGCAGAGACCTCTCGGCTCCGGCTATTAACTGCGACTCCCACCAGCCAGGTACTGCTGGTTATGGAGTGGGTTTGAGTCCCAAGCCTTCTCTATATACCTTCAATGACCCTTTGATGTGTATTTACATCATTTGTCGTCCAGGGACTAAATTCAGCATCAGAGGCTCACAATTATGATGTCATTGGTTGCCCTGGCAACATAACAAAACAACAAAACAGACCGAAGGGAATATACACACTTGGATAGCTTGGATCACTTGAATGAACGTTGCGGATCACTGCTCACAGATCCCATTCATTCAGGTATGTCTCTGTGGGTAAAAATCATAGTAAGTTTTAATGCTTGAACATATACAGACTCACAACAAATAAGTTAATTTGTAATCCCTGTTCATCCCCCTCGGTTCCTGTGTACTTAATGTGTGTATCCAAAATGCCTCAAGTCTTGCCTTAAGTAGCAATTTTTCATATCTCCCCCTCTTCTTCGGGGAAGTAGCTCATCAATGACCTGGAATTTATGATGTGCTATATTATGTCCCTTCTCCTTGAAGTGAAAGGGAATGGGAAACATCAGATTGCCACATCCGATGGTGGTTTTATGTCTATTCACGCAGTCTCCTACACGCTGGGATGTCTCCCCAACGTATAGAAGACCACATGGGCACTTAATGAGGTAAATTACATTCTTGGACTGACAATGTAAAGGGAACTTTTCCCAGAATGTGGATATTCAATCTTGTCACCTCTGATAATATTACTGCATTGGACGCAGTTAAGACATGGGAATGTACCAAATCTCCTTGCACTCAGAAAGGTTTGTTTAGCCTTCATATTAGATCCTACATCCACCCATATGAGTTTGTCCCTCAAATTCGGTGAACGTTTGTAACATATCAATTGGTAATGTTGAAACTCATTTACTGTGAGGTATGCATTACTCAGAATGGACCAATGGGTATGTATCACATTGTCTATTTTATAGGTTAATGGATAGTAAGTTCTCACAAACAGAATGCTCTCCTCACTCCTTTTCTCCCTCTTTTCTCTATCCTCTGGGATAGCGTCTATGACTCTATCTTTCACAGCTGGAACGCGTGCTATGTCAATAGCATGCTGTAATATCTGCATCAAAATAAGTAACAGCATTTCTTCAAAGAAATAATCAGGTTCTGGGATCTTCTTTTCTATTACTATATTCATCAGTCCATGGGCACCGATCCTACCTGCAGTGCTGACCAACTCTCACAGTCTGGATTAATGTCAACGGAGTGACCACCAATTTCGGTCATTACCATCGGGTGTTGGCTGCTGATAGCCCCAGTCGCCTAGCTTGCGTCATACCCTTATACCCCTGGGAACCATCATGGAATACTGTTGTTTTTGTCTTATACTCCAATACCTCACTTATGACATAAATGTGCATCATAAGTCAAGAAGAGGTTAAAACACATTTGCATGTATTATACTGTAGTTGGCTCTGGTATCGACACCAAAAATTTTCATCAATCCTGCAATCCTGTCTGAACATGGCAAAAAATATCATACCTGCACATTAACTCTATTTCTATTCCATGTATTGACAATATACTGACAGAATCATAACATGGGTCTTCACTAGTACCAGTATTTTATCAAATCACTTCTAGCTGAACCAAGTGCATTCATTTTTCTTTGACATCTAAATACTTCTACTTCTGTAGATTTCTGTATAAATATCCAAGGCATTGGTTGCCCTGGATACCATTGTTAAACCCCCAGACTCTTCCCTAATCCAAGTAAAAAGATACAGTTCTCTCTTTCAGCTTCAACTTCTCAAGTGTTTTTTTTCTATTGTGCAGAAAACAGCAATCATTTTATCAACTGATTTTCTTCATTTCATCCTTTTATGCTGGCTGTTTTGCTGATCGCTGAATTATGCTAAGAAAGCCTGTGCATTCAGTCATAAATGATTTACTGCAAGTGAGGTATTCTAGACATTTTCACTAAAGAGAGTCTATCTCAAAATGTTCCTATGTGATCGATAAATGCTAATATAGTCTGTAATTAGACAAGACAGATTCACTACAGTAATTATCTATTAACTCTTCTATTAACCTTTTTTCTGTTAAGCTCTCTTCATATATATATATATATATATATATATATATATATATACATATATATACTTAAAACTACTGTTTGTATATAAATATATTGATATATGTATAAATATATATATATAGAGAGAGAGCAGAAAACACATTTGTTACCTCTTAAAAATATGCACATGAAGTCCTATGTTTTAGCATTCTGTGTTTTTGAATTTTCATCCCAGTATCTTGATTTGGAGATCATGTATCGAGCCGCCTGTCTGGGCAAAATGGTGTCCAACTGGAGTGCAATAGTCATTTTCTTTATAGTGGTTGAGGAAAAAATCTGGGCAGATTTATTCTCCTATTAAAAGAGGACCTGCTACCAATCCCCAAAAATTAGATTGCATTTTCACTAAACAGCTTAACCCCTTAAGGACTCAGCCCATTTTGGCCTTAAGGACTCAGACAATGAAATTTTTACGTTTTCGTTTTTTCCTCCTCGCCTTCTAAAAATCATAACTCTTTTATATTTTCATCCACAGACTAGTATGAGGGCTTGTTTTTTGCATGACCAGTTGTCTTTTGTAATGACATCACTCATTATATCATAAAATGTATGATAAAACACTATTTTTGTGGGGAAATTAAAAAGAAAAACGCAATTTTTCTAATTTTGGAAGGTTTTGTTTTCACGCCATACAATTTACGGTAAAAATGACGGTGTGTTCTTTATTCTGAGGGTCAATACAATTAAAATGATACCCATTATTACATACTTTTATATTATTGTTGTGCTTAAAAAAAATCACAAACTTTTTAACCAAATTAGTACGTTTATGATCCCTTTATTTTGATGACCTATAACTTTTTCAGTTTTCCGTATAAGCGGCAGTATGAGGGCTAATTTTTTGCGCCATGATCGGTACTTTTTATTGATACCACATTTGCATATAAAAAACTTTTAATACATTTTTTATATATTTTTTTTAATAAAATGTATTTAAAAAGTAGCAATTTTGGACTTTTTTTTTTACGTTCACGCTGTTCACCGTACGGGTTCATTAACATTTTATTTTAATAGTTCGGACATTTACGCACGCGGCGATACCAAAGATGTCTATTAAATTTATTTTTTACGCTTTTTGGGGGTAAAATAGGAAAAAAACGGACGTTTTACTTTTTTATTGGGGGAGGGGATTTTTCACTTTTTTTTTACTTTTAATTTTACACTTTTAAAAAATTTTTTTTTACACTTGAATAGTTCCCATAGGGGACTATTCATAGCAATACCATGATTGCTAATACTGATTTGTTCTATGTATAGGACATAGAACAGATCAGTGTTATCGGTCATCTTCTGCTCTGGTCTGCTCGATCTCCGACCAGAGCAGAAGACGCCGAGAGCCGGACAGAGGCAGGTGAGGGGACCTCCGTGCGGCGTTCTGAATGATCGGATCCCCGCAGCAGCGCTGCGGGCGATCAGATCATTCATTGAAATTGCGTACTGCCGCAGATGCCAGGATCTGTATTGATCCCGGCATCTGAGGGGTTAATGGCGGACGCCCGCGAGATTGCGAGCGTCGGCCATTGCTGGCAGGTCCCTGGCTGAGATCAGCAGCCGGGCTCAGCCGCGCATGACACGGGCATCGCTCCGATGCCCGCAGTTATGTACAGGACGTAAATGTACGTCTTGGTGCGTTAAGTACCACCGCACCAGGACGTACATTTACGTCCTGCATCCTTAAGGGGTTAAAGGGGCACTCCCCTGGAAAAAATTTTTTTTAAATCAACTGGTGCCAGAAAGTTAAACAGATTTGTAATTTACTTCAATTTAAAAATCTTAATCCTTCTAGTACTTATCAGCTTCTATTTGCTCCCCTAGAAGTTCTTTTCTTTTTTCAATTCCTTTCTGTCTGACCACAGTGCTCTCTGCTGACATCTCTGTTAATTTTAGGAACTGTCCAGAGTAGGAGCAAATCCCCATAGCAAACCTCTCCTGCTCCAAACAGTTCCTAAAATGGACAGAGGTGTCAGCAGAGAGCACTGTGGTCAGACTGAAAAGGAAATTCAAAAAGAAAATAACTTCATGTGGAGTAAATAGAAGCTGATAAGTACTAGAATGATTAAGATTTTTAAATAGAAGTCATTTACAAATCTATTTAACTTTCTGGCACCAGTTGATTAAAAAAAAAGTTTTCCAGGGGAGTACCGCTTTAAGGGGCCTTGATCATCACACATCTTTACCAGTCTTTTGACAGACACTTTCAATTCTGAGATATGAGGGTCTATATTTTGTCAGAAAATTCTGGGAATTAATCAGATGGGCTTGATAATGGAATTTTGTATTATTAATTATTATTATTATTATTATTAGTAGTAGTAGTAGTAGTAGTAGTAGTAGTAGTAGTAGTAGTAGTAGTAGTAGTAGTAGTAGTAGTATTTATATTTATTTAACTTTGTATTCCACTAATTCCCATATAAAATATTACCCCATTTAGTTTTGGTCCTTTTAATATATTGTATGTATAGTTTTGGGCGAGTAGACAGGCTACAAATAAGAGTGAAAACAGTCCCCCTGTGGAGTGAAAACAGTTCCCAGTGGTGACATAGACTGTGGACATGGCTCCTGATTTTTAATGGTGCAATTGCTCCTATTGGCCATTTTCACTTGATGGGCCTTTCTAGGGTGGGAACAAGTGGTCCTAGGAACCCTTTCTTCATTAGGCGTGATATCTTGGCTAGTATTGGCTAGTCTTGCAGTATCTCCTAGCTGGGGTTGAGATAGGTCTGTATAAGTGTCTCTTTGGTGCCATATTGGGGCAGTGGGAGTGGCACTGATAGCCACAGGAAGGAGCATGTCAGAAAGACACTTGCTAAGCATTAGTATGTTCCAAAGAAAATTATGGTGGAGAGGCTTGAGTAGACTAAGGCTGAAGACAAATAGACTCCAAAGAATGTTTAAACCGGTTAGGATATTCTACAGTAAGATCCCTGTGAGACTCCTTATTCCTGGAGCCCAAATGAGGAAAGGAGAGAGGGAACAAACATTCCCCTCTATAAGAACACTGGGGTATATTTATTAACACTTGTGTAGAGGAAGAGTGCAGTTGCCCAAAGAAATCAATCAGATTGCTTCTTTCATTTTTAAATAAGCCTGTGAAAAATGAAAGAAGCGATCTGATTGGTTGCTATGGGCAGCTGCACCACTCTTCCTCTTCACAGGTTTTGATAAATCTCCCCTACTGAGTGTACCCAGGCCACTGGGCACAGACGACACAAAGAATCACGACCTGTTGCGTTTGGTTGTTACAAACTATTGTATGTGCTAAGCTCTACAGAATGCAACCATTTTCTTTAAAGATAAAACTGCAGGTAAACTGGTACCTGAGAGTCGATCCTAAGACTGGTCTGGAACTGACTGCTGACCTATCGTACACCTAGCATGGTGAACAACCAGTGAAGGAGTAGAGATTTGTTCCCAGTGGGAGTTCACACATGAGATGCTGTTGATGCCCTTTGAGCATTGTGTTTCTGGCGGTACACAACGTAATGCAGTGAACCTATACATTTTAGAATTCTGAGAATATTTCTAGACCCTAACACCACAGAAAGTTTCTCCTATTGTATAGTATAGCAAAGAAATACGGTAACAGGTGTTATCATTTTGTAAACATTAAGCTTTGCACAAAATGACTTGTCCTGCTCCGCTTTTTTTGTAGTACATATCTTATGTTAAAGCCTTGAAAAAGGGAAGCTTCTGGCAAGATGTATTTTTAAAAACCCACTGTTCTATAGTATTTTACAAGGTCTATTAAATCAGAGTTATTGTGCATTGTTCACAAAAGATAGAAAGGTGACAGGTCCTTTTTATTTTATAAAAGAGGCAATAGGTGACATGTCCTCTTTACACCTCTTGGTTAAAAAGCTGGAACATCTGAGTGGTAAAGAAAAAAAAATCCTATTCAAAATATAAAGCTCTTTCCTAAAAAAAAAAAAAAGCATAGTTATTGAAATAATATTAAAAACCCAGCTTAACATGTGTTTTGGTTATGTAAAGTTTCTAGCACATTATTTAAACATGGAAAAAAGAAAGCAAAAACTAATTAGTTTGTTTCATATAAAAAATCTAATTTTTGAGTGTTGAGGTTAACTTGACATAATAAAGCCTTGTCCCTGAATTGTATTATCTTTTAGCAGGGCACAGTTGAGTTCTTTTAATTCTGCAGCCAAAACTTCAGTACAGCAGCATACATACTGTGCTTTTTATTAACTCTTTACTGACTTTCATTTGTGTCTTTTTTTTTCTGAAAATAAATATAGAATACCATATTTTAAAGCTCTAAGCTTTTACCTTTGGACTGACAAAAATAAAAGTAAAATAGTTCTGTCCTATAGGGAAAATTACTAAATAAATGTTAAGACCCATGTAACAAGCACTGCAGACGTTTAGTTCAGTGGAGATCAATGAGGAGTATGTTTTATCTGCTGTAATTCTTGACTTGGAGCTGTTTGCTACATTTGACAGCTCATACACCAGTGTATGTGACCATTGAGGCTGCTGATCGATTGTTCTCTGCCAGATAGCTTTACACAGCTTTCACATTGCCTCTCAGCAAGAACCCTGAGCATGTGCAGTAGTTCTCTGGCATTCAATTTCAATACTTTTTGTAGATGTGTCAGTAGTGTTTGCCAATGGAGATGTCCATCTTAGAATACTTGTCAACAGAAAGAAGGTAAAAAGTTTTTGTTTGTTTTGTTAAGTTTTGTTTCCAAATATATAACAGAATAGAAAAGAGGTATAAAAAAGATGTATAAACTGCTTTAAACATTTCATGGCTTGGGGCGTGAAAAACTGACCCTGCATACAATTTAATATGAATAATGGGTCCATGCTATGCCAAAATGCAAATAGTGCAGAGACTATTTTGTAATTTATATTTTAGCACAGCAGAGGGGGTACTGTTGAGGTACTGTTGTTGAAACTGGAAGAGGGCCAATAAAGTATGTATGGTGCCACCTTTAGCCTTACACATAGTTTGTTAACCCATTGGGGATGGAGCCCATTATAACCCTAAGGACGGGAGCATTTTTTGCAAATCTGACCTCTATCACTTTATGCATTAATAACTCTGGGATGCTTTTACTTCTAAATTTGGTTCTGAGATAGTTTTTTTTCGTGACATAGTCTACTTTATGTTAGTGGTAAATTTACGTTGATACTTGCATAATTTCTTGGTGAAAAATTCCAAGCACTCAGCTTGTAAGGGAAAGGGACATGTCAAATAAATTACTTATTGATTCCAATATACAATATGTTAACTTTATGACGTGAATTTGAGGGTCTTTATGTTTGAAATCCCCTACAATGGACTCCATTATGAAAACTGCACCCCTCAAAGTATTCAAAATGACATTCAAAAAGTTTGTTAACCCTTTAGGTGTTTCACAGAAATAGCAGCAGAATGGAGGCGAAAAATCAAAATCTACATTTTTTACACTAAAATGTTATTGTAGCCCCATTTTTTTTTTTTCATTTTTACAAGGGGCAAAAGGTAAAAAGGCCCCCCAAAACTCGCAATTCCTTTTTTCTCGAGTAAGGAAATACCTCATGTGTGGATGTAAAGTGCTCTGTGGGTGCACTAGAGGGCTAAGAAGGGAAGGAGCGTCAATGGCATTTTGGAGAGCGAATTTTGCTGAAATGGTTTTGGGGGGGCATGTCCCATTTAGGAAGCCCCCTTAATGCCAGAACAGTAAAAAAAAAACACATGGCATGCAATTTTGGAAACAAAACCCCGCAAGGAACGTAACAAGGGGTACAGTGAGCCTTAATACCCCACAGGGGATTGACAAACTTTCTTTAAATTGGGACGAGAAAATGAAAATGTAGATTTTTAACACTAAAATGCTGGTGTTACCCCAAACTTTTATAGGAGTAATAGGAGAAAATGCCCCCCAAAATTTGTAACCCCATTTCTCTTGAGTAAGGAAATACCTCATATGTGGATGTAAAGTGCTCTGTTGGTGCACTTTAGGGCTCAGAAGGGAAGGAGCGACATTGGGCTTTAGGAGAGCGAATTTTGCTGAAATGGTTTTTGGGGGGCTTGTTGCATTTAGGAAGCCCCCATGATGACAGAACAGTAAAAAAAAAAACACATGGCATACTATTTTGGAAACTACACCCCTCAAGGAACGTAACAAGGGCCATAACACCCCACAGGTGATTGACGAACTTTCGTTAAATTGGGGCGTTAAATTTGTTATCCCAAATTTTTCATTTTCACAAGGGGTAATAGGAGAAAAAGCCCCCAAAAAATTTAGTATGGAAATACCCCATATGTGGATGTAAAGTGCTCTGCGGGCAAACTACAATGCTAAGAAGAGAAGGAGCCCCATTGGCTTTTGGAGAGAGAATTTGGTTGGAATGGAAGTCGGGGGCCATGTGCATTTACAAAGCCCCCCAGAACAGTGGACCCCCCACTTGTGACCCAATTTTGGAAACTACACCCCTCACAGAATTTAATAAGGGGTGCGGTGAGCATTTACACCCCACTGGCATTTGACAGATTGTTGGAACAGTAGGCTGTGCAAATGAAAAAGAAAATTTTTCATTTTTACGGACAACTGTTCAAAAAATCTGTCAGACACCTGTGGGGTGTAAATGCTCACTGCCCCCCTTATTACATACCATGAGTGGTGTAGTTTCCAAAATGGGGTCAAATGTGGGGGGGTCCACTGTTCTGGCACCATGGAGGCTTTGTAAACACACATGGCCTTCAATTCCAGCCTAATTCTCTCTCAAATAGCCCAATGGCATTGTAGTTCACCTGCAGAGCACTTTACATCCACATACGGGTATTTCCATTCTCAGAAAAAATGGTGTCACAAATTTTGGGAGGCTTTTCGGGCTCTAGTGAAAACCAGCGGCACATTAGGCTCCGCTTCCTGACACGGCCCAAGCCATCATTCACACAGGCTCAGCGGATGTACTACCTCCTTGCCTCCTACAGTAAGATCATGGATCCCATTGGGGTTACTCTGCCTGATGTTATGGATCTTTCCACCATCGTGGCTCAACAGTCACAGCAGTTAACCCATCAGGCGCAGCAACTCAATCAACTATCTGCCATGATGCAACAGCTTCTAGCTGCCATGCAACAGCAGCCGCAACAGCAGCCGCAACCTGCTCCTGTTTCTCCTCCTGTGCCTGCAGCTCCTTCTGGATCCAAGCTTCGTTTACCCTTGCCTTCGAAGTATGAAGAAGAGCCTAAGTTGTGTAGAGGCTTCGTGACTCAATGCTCTATGCATTTGGAGCTCATGGCTGATCAGTTTCCGGCAGAGCGAGCTAAAGTGGCGTTTGTGGTCAGTCTATTGTCCGGTAAAGCCCCGTCTCTGGGATCGTAATGATCCGGTGTCTTCTAACCTGCAGGTTTTTTTCTCTGAATTTTGCCATGTCTTTGAAGAACCTGTTTAGGCCTCCTTGGTTGAGACGGCACTTCTGAATCTCAGTCAAGGGAACTCCTCAGTAGGCAACTATGAAGTTCAATTCCGCACTCTTGCTTCTGAACTGGCTTGGAAAGACGAGGCCTTGTGTGCTTCTTTCAAAAAAGCACAGTCTAGTAGAATTAAGGATGCTCTTGCAGCACGAGATCCTCCATCTACCCTGAGTGAGCTTATCCATTTTGCCACTTGAATTGATGAGCGATTTCCCGAGAGGCAGGAAGAACTTCGTCTAGAAAGAGAACCTGTCTGTACTCGGGGATTTCCTTGTCTGACACCCATGTTCCAGCGTCCACCTCTACCCTCTCCTATGTCTCCTGCCAAAGAGTCAATGCAGGTGGATCGGTCTCGCTTAACGCTGCAGTAAAGATCCCGTTGACGTAATGAGAATTTGTGTCTATATTGTGCCAGTCCGGAGTATTTTCTCAAAGACTGTTGTTTATGTCCTCAGCATCCAGGAAATGCTCGCACCTAGGATTCGTGGGAGAGGCATCCCTAGGTGTTAATACTACCTCTCCTTGTTTGACCATGCCAGTTCAAGTTTATACTCCAGCCAAGACATCTTTCTCCACTTCTGCCTTTTTGGACTCTGGTTCCGCTGGAGATTTCCTTGATACCTCCCTGGTCCATAAACATCGGCTTCCAGTGACTCAGCTTGCTAAGCCTATGTACATTTCCTATGTACATTTACAAAACCTAATCTGTACTGTGCTTTTCTGCACTGAACCTCTCATTATGCAAGTGGGTGTGTTACATCAGGAAAAAATTGAGTTCTACATGCTTCCAAAATGTACTTCGGAGCTTCTTCTCGATCTTCCTTGGCTTCAACGACACACCACTCCTCCACTGGAGGTCTGTTGAGGTCACCCGCTGGGGACTCTTTTGCCAAAAACACTGTCTTGAGCCTACCTAGCCTAAGTCTGTCAATACGCCTTCTTTTATGCCGGGATTGCCTCTTCCTTATCAAGACTATTCTGATGTATTCTGTGAAAAGCAGGCTGAAATTCTCCTACCACATAGTCCCCATGACTGTCCTATTGACTTACAGCCAGGGACTTCCCAGGGAAGAATTTAGCCTTTGTCTGCCCCAGAGATGCAAGCCATGGCTAAATATATCCAAGAGAACCTCCAAAAGGAGCTGTTTTTTTCTTTTTCGGGAAGAAGGATGATTCTCTTCGTCCTTGTATTGACTACCGGGGGCCTAACAAAATTATGATCAAAAATCGCTATCCTCTGCCTTTAATTTCTGAACTTTTTGATCATCTTTGGGGAGCCAAGATTTTCTCCAAATTGGATCTTCGGGAAGCATACAATCTCATTCGGATTTGTGAAGGAGACGAATGGAAGACAGCCTTTAACACCTGTGATGGACACTTTGAATATCTCGTAATGCCATTTGGCCTCTGTAACGCCCCAGCTGTCTTTCAAGAATTCGTTAATGACATTTTACGTGATTTGCTTTATTCATGTGTTGTGGTATATTTTGATGATATACTGGTCTTCTCATCCAACTTGGAGGATCATCGTTCTCATGTTTGGCAGGTTCTCCAGCACCTCAGGAATAATCTTCTGTATGCCAAACTTGAGAAGTGCCCATTCAAGAGATTAGGGCTTCCTTTTCTTGGTTACATTGTGTCTGGTCAAGGTCTTCAGATGGATCCTGGCAAGTTGTCTGCAGTTTTGGACTGTCCAAGACCTACTGGCCTACAGGCCATTCAGCGTTTCTTGGGGTTTGCTAATTACTATCGTCAGTTCATTCCTCATTTTCCTTCTGTGGTCTCCCCAATTCTGGCTCTCACAAAAAAGAACTGTAATCCCAAGAATTGGACTCCTGAGGCCGATGAGGCCTTCTCTCGACAAAAATCTGCCTTCGCCTCAGCACCAGTTCTCTCTAGACCTGATCCTGAGAAACCCTTCTGTCTGGAGGAAGACGCATCCTCTGTAGGAGCTGGTGCCATCCTGACTCTAAAATCCTCTAAGGGCAAGACTTTAACCTGTGGTTTCTTCTCCAAGAACTTTTCGCCTGCTGAGAGGAATTATTTAATTGGAGATCAGGAACTTCTTGCTATTAAGTTGGCATTAGAGGAATGGCGACCTCTTTTGGAGGGTTCTCTTCATCCTGTTAACATCTATACGGATCATGAAAATCTCGTATACCTTCAAACTGCTCAACACCTGAATCCCTAGGAGGCTAGATGGTCCCTTTTCTTTTCATGGTTCAATTTCTTCATTCATTTCCGTCCTGCGGACAAGAATATCAGGGCCAATGCCCTTTCTAGATCCTCCAATGTGGTTGGTCTGGACTCTACTCCCAGGCATATTGTTGCTCCTGAGCGATTGATTTCTGTTACACCTGTCAATCTTCTGAAAGTTCCTCCCCAAAAATCTTTTGTGCCTTCTCGACTGAGACGAAGAGTCTTGAATTGGAGACATTCTTCCTTGCTGGCAGGTCATTCTGGAGTACGGAAGTCCATTCAACTTATTTCTCGGCATTACTGGTGGCCAAACCTAGAACACGATGTCACAGATTATGTCCGTTCTTGTGCTATTTGTGCTCACGACAAGACTCCTAGGCAGAAACCAGCAGGTCTTCTACAGCCTTTGCCTATTCCAGAAACCCCATTGTCACACATAGCAATGGACATTATTACTGCTTTGCCACCTTCCTGCAACAATGCAGTGCAATTCGTTTCCAAGTTCTGGCGAGCTCTCTGCTCCCGTCTCAAAATCAAGCTGGACTTTTCTTCTGCTTACCACCCTCAAACCAATGGCCAGGTAGAGAGAGTTAGTCAAATCCTGGGAGATTATCTCCGTAATTTTTTCTAAACTCGGCAGGACGATTAGGTCGAGCTTATACTTTGGGCAGAATTTTCTTATAATCACAAGGATTCTGAGTCTACGAGGACTTCACCATTCTTTGTTGTCTATGGTCATCATCTTTGTCCTCCTCTTCCTCTTCCCATACCTGCCGTAGATGAACAAGTACGGGACTTTAAGATCATCTGGCAGAACATCCGTCGTCCTCCAATTTAAGGTCTAGTTCTCTTCTAAATACATGATAAGGTCTAGCTCTCTTCTAAATATGTGATAAGGTCTAGCTCTCTTCTAAATACATCCGTTTCAGGATTCCCATTTACAAATTAGGTCCTCGCTTCCTGGGACCGTTCGAGGTTTTGCAGAAAATTAATCCAGTTTCTTGCAAGCTTCGTCTGCCATCCTCTCTTCGAATTCCGAATTCTTTTCACGTCTCCCTCCTCAAGCCAGTCGTTTTCAACCGTTTTTCACAAAAGGACATTGTTCCCTCTCCTGTCTCTGGTTCTTCAGATATCTTTGAAGTGAAGGAGATTCTGGTGATGAAGACCGCAAGAGGGGGACGATATTTTTTAGTAGACTGGAAGGTCTTCGGTCCTGAGGAAAGGTCCTGGTAGCCAGAAGAGAATATTTTGGACCACGGCTTGGTCCAGAATTTTTTGAGACCCAAAACGAAATGGAGACCTGAGGGGGGGGGGTACTGTTACAGCAAGCGCTCCAGCTGGTCACACTGGCCGTGATCCCTCTGTCCTCCAATGTGCCTAGGATTCGCATCGCGAGACGCGCCCGCATGTGAATCTCGGGCCATCAGTCACCTCCTCCTTCTTCTGTCTCCTCCGTGTTCTCACACCGCCTTCCCCGTCTCCTAGGGCACACGCGCGACGGAACTCTGAGATTTAAAGGGCCAGTGCGTCCTTGATTAGTGTTTGCACCTGTCCCTTCTCTATAAGTATGTGCACCTCCCTCTACCTCTTGCCGAATCTTTGTGTGCCCAGTGGCACAGTGAAAGCGTTTATTGTTGTCTTGCCTTAGCATGTTCCTGACCTTCCTGCTCCGTGACCTGACCTTGCTCCTGTGCTGCCTGCCTACTGACCTCTTGCTACGCCCCTGTTCTCGCTACCGTGCTGCCTGCCCTGACCTTCTGCTATCCTGACTACAAGTTTCCATATACCCTCCTGTACCACGTTTTCTCCTCAGCAGCCTGTGTGAACGAGTGGTGTCAGGGGTAGTGACCTGGGTGCCGCCTGCTGCAGCAAGTCCATCCCGCTTTGCGGCGGGCCCTGGTGAAAACCAGCGGCACCTTAGACTCCACTCCCTGACACGGCCCAAGCCATCATTCATACAGGCTCAGCGAATACTAGCCTGAACAGTTCCTGACATGGACAGAGGTGTCAGTAGAGGACACTGTGGTCAGGCAGAAAGGAAAATCAAAAAGAAAAGAACTTCATGTGGAGCATACAGCAGCTGATAAGTACTGGAAGGATTAAGATTTTTAAATAGAAGTAATTTACAAATCTATTTAACTTTGTGGCACCAGTTGATTTAAAAAAAATTGTTTTCCCCCGGAGTACCCCTTTAATGCCAAACTGCCTGCGTTTTAACTCCTGTAGTGCAGTATGCATAGACTTAATCCATTATAATACAGGCAAACAAAAGATAACCGGTGGCATTGCGCAATGGAGGTAGGACACTGCATACCCAGCATCCCTGCCTCCATGCCAAGTCCTGTCTTCATTGCACTAAGTCGGTGATTAATATTTTAGCAATGCCAGATAAAATCGTGTCTATTTTAGGTACCAGACTTCATTTTAATCCAGTTCACCTGTACAATAACCTTGTGTATTAGCTTTAGTGACCTTGTGTATTGGCTTTAGTGCAGGTGAACAGGCTGTCAGTTTCCCTCTAAACACCATCACAGCTCGAATAAAAATGGTCCAATAAAAATACAAACTATTAGTACTAAGTGTCCATAAATTGCTTGCACGAATAGTCCATTTGTCCATTCAAAAGAAGAATGTAATCCAAGGTAGAACAATTAATTTTAATTGTGCCCCATCCGGGATTACAAACAGAAATGAGAGACAATAAAACCTGCCAATAGATTTTTTGCATCGGTAAACACTTATTCCGGGTTCTGAGCAATCGTCTTCTGACAAGAAAGAGCTGTTTGCAAAGTTTTATTGAATTGCAAAACTATTTGTAAAGTTGCTTAATTTTTTTTCCAACTGTGCTTTAAAGAACTAAACTGCTTGAAAGGTAGACCTACAGTAGCATTAAAATGTTTGAAAAGCTAAAAATATAAAGCACAATAAATAGAATAGAGTGAGTATAGTAAAATGCATAAAATAAATGAATAAAGTATGTATAAGTGTAAAATTACCTTTAGATTTATAATGTGACTTAAATGGAGACATGTATAAAGAGACACAACAATAAATATTACAAAAAGACACTCTACATGCAAATTTAAAGCTCTTTGGGAGCTTCTATGAGCATGAAAGAGCTTATTTAGTGAAGATATTTTTCGAAAACAGGCTGTCAGCGTGTGATGTGTATATCATTGGTCTCCAGGATCCCACAAATCAGCAGAATAAATCAACTCCTGTTACTGCATTACTTTACTGAGTTCTCTCTATGCATCTATATTTAATATGGGCCTTGCTAATAAAACTATGTATTTCACAATGCTAGAGGCTTTTGCTGAATTGAATTTGGATCATTTACAAATTGACAGACATCTCTCTGGACACCATTTACATCTCAACTAATAAATTGTTATTGGGACCCAATAAAGGGGTTTTAAATGTTATTTAGGCATGAGATAAAATAAGTGAGAAAAACCTGTACTCACCACTTTAACCCCTTAACAACGTAGGACGTATATTTACGTCCTGCGCCAACTCCCGCGATATGAAGCCGGGTCGCGCTGCGACCCCGCATCACATCGCGTCGGTCCCAGTGCTTATCAACGGCCGGGACCCGCGGCTTATACCACACGTCGCCGATCGCGGCAATGTGCGGTATTAACCCTTTAGAAGCGGCGGTCAAAGCTGACCGCCGCTTCTAAAGCGAAAGTGAAAGTATCCCGGCTAGTCAGTCGGGCTGTTCGGGTCCGCCGCTGTGAAATTGCGGCGTCCCGAACAGCTTGCATACATGCCAGTGATCAGCATAGGAGATCAGTGTCTGCAGTGTTATAGGTCCCTATGGGACCTATAACACTGCAAAAAAAAGTTTTAAAAAAATGTTAATAAAGGTGATTTAACCCCTTCCCTAATAAAAGTTTGAATCACCCCCCTTTTCCCATAAAAAAAATAAAACAGTGTAAATAAAAATAAAAATAAACATATGTGGTATCGCCGCCTGAGTAAATGTCCGAACTATAAAAATATATTGTTAATTAAACCGCACAGTCAATGGCGTACGCGCAAAAAAATTCCAAAGTCCAAAAAAACGTATTTTGGTCACTTTTTATACCATTAAAAAATGAATAAAAAGTTATCAAAAAGTCCGATCAAAACAGAAATTGTACCGATAAAAACTTCAGACCACGGCGCAAAAAATTAGCCCTCATACCGCCCTGTACGTGGAAAAATAAAAAAAGTTATAGGGGTCAGAAGAGGACATTTTTAAACGTATACATTTTCCTGCATGTAGTTATGATTTTTTCCAGAAGATGACAATATCAAATCTATATAAGTAGGGTATCATTTTAACCGTATGGACCTACAGAATAATGATAAGGTGTAATTTTTACCGAAATATGCACTGAGTAGAAATGGAAGCCCCCAAAAGTTACAAAATGGCGTTTTTTCTTCGATTTTGTCGCACAATTATTTTTTTTTCTGTTTTGTCGTGAATTTTTAGGTAAAATGACTGATTTCACTGCAAAGTAGAATTGGTGATGCAAAAAATAAGCCATAATATGGATTTTTAGGTGGGAAATTGAAAGGGTTATGATTTTTAAAAGGCAAGGAGGAAAAAACAAATGTGGAAAAACCCTGAGTCCTTAAGTGGTTAATCCCCCACCACTTTCGCTATCACCACTGGTCCTTCCTGCTAGGCTGTAGTGATGACTTATATACCCATATCACACATATACCAACATATCTACTTCAGCCAATCATGGCCTCAAAGAATGTATGCCCTAATCTACTGCCTATTCTATGCCTACTATTCTAATTCCCAAAGCTATATAAGCTGAAAAGTTAGATACATGGGAGTGGAAAAAGTCTTGGAAGAATCTTATGGGAAAATCTTATGAAGCTATTAAATCTACAGTAAGCACAAGTGGAGCAAGTGCTTTTATAATGATAATACTATGATGAAGAAAGTGAAATGCTGTAATGCCCACAATGGTCTCTTCTCTGTTATTGGTGGAAGTGCTGGGAAGTAGACCCCTGTTTGCCCAGTATAATTTGGCCCTATATCTAGGACATTAAAGGGATATTCCGGCATTAGACATTTTATCCCCTATCCAAAGAATAGGTGATAAGATGTCTGATCACGGGGACCCCCTGTCCCCAAACGTACATCCCCAAACCAACCACCCCCCCTTCCCCCCGCAATCTCCCTTGGGCCCCCCGCGATCAGACATCTTATCCCCTATTCTTTGGATAGGGGATAAAATGTCTAAAGCCGGAATACCCCTTTAAGGCTTTACCTCATTAAAAAAAAAAATCTTAACTCAGTTCTTCAGGATAGTCACACAGGACAGCCACTCAGACATCCAGCAGGTTATGTTCTGTTGTCCCTAGTTTTGCATACAGTGCTATTCTCCCCATTAACTATCACATAATGTATGACAGAGGTGGCAAATGAAGCTCCAAGTGCAAATGTAAATAGAGCCTTAATATACCTTTGGGAAGAAAAATGAGAATAGGATTGCCATTTAAAAAGACTTTATTTATGTAGATGGATTTCCTTTCTTATAATAAATATTTACATTGGTTAACATCATTACAAAGCGCAGCTATGAAAGGTAATTATTATTCAAATAGGCTACTTCTTTAAATGAAAGGTTTCTTATAGCTCATTAATAAAAAGACTATAGATTTCACTTTAAACAGAATGTGTCATAGAGCGTAACATCAGCTTAATAAAGCACAAGCAAAATTGACTAATTAATCACTTGATTTTCTACATGATAATTTATTCCATTCCCTTTTTATATCAATTCCTATAAGATGTGATTCATTGAGTAACTGGTCTCAGATATATTTATAAGCTGTAAATTATCATCCAACTACTATGGTTGGTATCGCTTTTGTATTAAACTAGCACTACAAGACCAAAGCAACTAGGCATATCAGTAAAACAGTTACAGTTATAGTAAACAGTTTGTAAAGTTGGAAAAAAGACAAGAGTCCATCAACTTCAACCTAAAACCCTATTGTGTTGATCCAAAGAAAGGCAAAAAAAAACGTGAGGCTGATGCCAATAGCTCCATGGCAGAGGAAAAATTACTTTCTGACCCCAATATGGCAGAATAAATCCCTGGATCCCCTCTTGAACTTGTATATTGACATCACAACATCATGTGGCAGAGACTTCCATAGTCCCACTGCTCTTACAGCAAAGAATCTCTGTCTGTCATGATGGTAAAACCTTCTTTCCTCTAGACGTAGAGGATGCCCCCTTGTCATGGTTACTAGCCTAGGAAAAAAAAGCTCCCTACAAAGATCTCTCTACTGTCCATTTATATATTTGAACGTTGCCATCAGATCTTTGTCTAAGACGTCAAAATTATGTTCCTGTCACAATCCTCTATGCGTCTCTTAATACATCCCATGACTTTGTAAGCCTTGGCAGCAGCTGCGTGGCACTGATCACTAAAGTTAAGCTTTCTCTCCCCCAGTACCCCCAACAGTTTTTCCATTTTGCACTTTCGTTTTTTCCTCCTCACATTTTAAAAATCATAACCCTTTCAATTCTGCACCGAAAAATCCATATGATGGCTTATTTTTTGCGCCACCAATTCTAATTTGCAGTAACATCAGTCATTTTACCCAAAAATCTACAACGAAACAGAAAAAAAAAATCATTGTACGACGAAATTGAAGAAAAAACTCCATTGTGTAACTTTTGGTGGCTTCCAGTAAATTTTTCGGTACAAATGAAACCTTATCTTTTTTCTGTAGGTCCATACGATTAAAGTGATATCCTACTTATAAAGGTTTGATTTTATCGTACTTCTGTAAAAAATCATAACTACATGCAGAAAAATGAATACGTTTAAAATTGTCATCTTCTGACCCCTATAACTTGTTTATTTTTCTGCGTATGGGGCGGTATGAGGGCTAATTTTTTGCAACTTGATCTGAAGTTTTTAGCGGTACCATTTTTGTATTGATCTGACTTTTTGATCGCTTTTTATTCATTTTTTCATGATATAAAAAGTGACCAAAAATACGTTATTTTGGACTATGGATTTTTTTTGCGCGTAGGCCATTGACCATGCGGTTTAATTGATAATATATTTTTATAGTTCGGACATTTACGCATGCAGCAATACCATATATGTTTATTTTTATTTACATGTTTTTTTTATGAGAAAAGGGGAGTTATTCAAACATTTATTAGGGAAAGGGTTAAATGAGATTTATGAACTTTTTTTTTACACTTTTTTTTTGCAGTGTTATAGCTCCCATAGGGGGCTATAACACAGCACACACCGATCTTATACCCTGTTCACTGCAAAGCCATAGCTTTGCATTGATCAGTGTTATCGGCGGTCGATTGCTCAAGCCTGCATCTCAGGCTTGGAGCAATCAATTGCCGAAGGGACATGCCAGAGGAAGGTAAGAGGACCTCCACTCGTGTCCCAGCTGATCGGGACACCGCATTTTCACTGTGGTGGTCCCGATCAGCCCCACTGAGCAGCCGGGTAGCTTTCACTTTTGTTTTTTAGACGTGGCGTTCAACTTTGAATGCCGCGTCTAAAGGGTTAATATCGTGCGGCACCGTGATCGCTGCCACACGCTATTAGCCCCGGGTCCCGGCTTTAGATACATGTGGGACCGACCCGATATGACGCAGGGTAACCGTGTGACCCCACATTTTTACGTCCTTGGTCGTTAAGGAGAAATCATCAGATTCCTCATACAGATCAATGTAGTCCCATAGAACTTCATTGATCAGTGTGCTCTGCTCTGTCCAGCCAGGCTTCATCAAGAACTGGTTAAGACCAGACTGAGACTAAAAAGCAGCACTGAAACCAGTCCGGGTAAGTGCATACTACCATTATGTTATGGCACAAGACCACTGAAACAGCAGGGAATCAGTCAGGTAAGTAATGCATATTTGGTGAGGTTTTTGTAATTTCTCTGCTTAAGGCTTTTTTATTTATCTCTAAAAGCCCTGAGGCTGGTGTCATGCATGGCAAATTATTTTTTTTGTTTAAACTACTACTACAGATTTTTAACAAAGCCAGAAGTAGATTCAAAAGTATTGAGAAAAAGGAAGGAAGGACCTATACATCTCTTTCCTGTTGTATCCACTTTTCACTCTGGCTCAAAGCTTACAACTGCATACAAAAAAAGAAATAAAAAAAACGATGTGTGTGATGGCAGCCTTAACATAAAAAAAAATAAACTTTTGACATGTCACAGAGACATATTTTGATCACCGATCTCTGTATACAGCGTGGTGAAGGGAAAGGCAGCATGCTTCACTCTTTGGTCATTGCAGGAGACGGACTCTATAAACGAAAGCGTGCTGCTGTGTACTTTACTTTGCGATCATAGTGATTGGTGGGGATCTCATCAATAAGACTGAGAGAAGGAAAAAAAAACTCTTCCTACATTAGATGATTTAGACCCACTGCTTATATCTGGGAACAAATCAGCACTCTGCAGCTTGAGTTGGATTATGGGAATGATTCCAGATAAAGATCTATAATATGCCTTCCTGGCTCATAGGTGTTGTGATTTTTCAGTGATTGATTCTCACTTTCCTCTATGTACACTCGCGAGTATACCCTGTACCCTTAATTTTCCTCTGGTGATTGAAGATGGGTCAGAGCATCATCAGTTTTTTTTTTTTTTGTTACAGTTGTTTTTTCCTCTTCAAAACTTTTGGCATGTCAAAAGTTTTTGTCTTAATGACAGTATCTTTTTAAGAGTCAAATATGTTACTAAATTACACACATTTTCCAGTCACACAGTTAATGTCTTCTTTGATTTAAGACATTCTCCTACCCTTTCTTCTCCATTCAGGCCAGACTGCCATGATGATTATTTTACTATTCTGCAGACCTCCCCACCCTCAGCAGCACAACCCCATCCTATAATACCTATTATACTGCTGTTACTGCCAAATACTGTTGCTTCTCTATGTGTCTCCTTTAATGTACCTATTGCCCAATACCCAAAGATGAGGGCAGAGATCACATCTGGGCAAAATAATAAAATAATGGCCCCAGCCAAAGCACAAAATTTATTGCATAATATTTTTATATTTTATATATTTGGCACATAAAATGTCACACGTGTGCCTAAGCACTTTTTTTTTTTGCTACTTTTGGCTGTAAGCAAAGAGCTACAAATGATCTTGCAAAAGTCAATTTCAGTTTTCTCTTTGTAGTGATTACGGAGTTATCAAGTGTGAATGTCCCACAAAAAGTCAGCTTACAAAACTGCCTTTGGAGAGCACCCCCCCCCCCCCCCCCCCCGAGATAGTATGATCAATATGTCGCATGGAAGCAAAACCTAAGCCAAAATAAATTACTTCAAAACACCCTTTCAAAAGACAACAATAATCAAGGCAATCCATGCTTCATTGGAAGACGGAGGAGAGCGGATGTGCGGTCTGGCCTTGATCCACATACATAAAATATTTGTTCCTATTGAACTAATATACCATTTGGTGTATGTAATCAAGATTGACAAAAATAACTTCACACAATGTACTGTTTCCATAAGCCCACAGACCCTTACTTTCACTGAGTGGTAAAAATTTGTTAATCCTTTAATTTCTTCCTAATGTAATTGTATATTTTGTCACCAATTTAGAACAAATGTTCTGCTCATCAAGCCATCTAAAGAGTTTGTAATGGAAACACAATTTCCCACTTCAACTTCGCCGTTTTGATTACTGATTTAAAATCTAATTGAGGTCTAATGACCTTGGCTTTGCAATTTTTTTTCTTCGCTTTCTCTTTCACTCCAATTGGAAAAGTTTTCATTTATTAGTTAACATTGTTCTTCCATTAAAGATAGGAGATCTCTTTAATAAACTTGTCAGAAATAATTTATAGTTGTGGAAGTGGAGTTACAAATGTGATTGCGATCAAAAAAGTTATCTTTAACCAACAGCTTTAAGTCTATCAGTCAGTAGTTATGTTCTTGACTTGTGATGAGCCAAAAGCTTCACCCATATTGTATCTGTTACGTTATGTGCTCCGGCCACACGCTGGCAGTGAGCGCATGGTCCCGTTACCTGCTGCTGCCGACAGGGCTTGGATCCGCATCTCGGTTACTCACCTGGGGCTTCTCCTGCCTCCGCCTCTGCCTCTGTGCTTTGGCGCGTCGCCCAGTCCCCTAGGGCAGCCACGTGCCAGAGCTTTAAGATTTTAAGTGGCTCATTGATAAATTCATCTGCCTTCCTCACTTCCCTGCCAGATCTTTGTTGCCTTGAGCCTGAGAGAATGCATTCCTGTTATTGCCTTGCCGTGTATATGATCCTTTGCTCCATGACCTGACCTTGCTCCTTGCCGCCTGCTTACTGACCACTTGCTACATTCCTGACTATGCTACTGTGCTGCCTGCCCTGACCTTCTGCTATCCTGACTACAAGCTGTCTTATCCCTCCTGTGCCTCGCATCTCCTCAGCCACCTGTGGGGTCGAGCCGTGCCAGGGGTAGCGACCTGTGTGCTGCCTGCCGCAGCAAGTCCATCCCACTTTGTGGGGGGCTCTGGTGATAACCAGTGGCACCTTAGACTCCGCTCCCTTGGACAGTCCGAGTCATCTGCCACACAGGTCCAACGGATCCACATCCACCGGGGTTCCTGTCTTCTGAAACGTGAGTGTTACAGTATCCTGCCTGTTAGTTATCCTGAAAACAGAACATTTTCCATATGGCCATTTAGGGCACATGGACAAAAGCATACCTGTCAGATCCTACAAAAAATAAAATAATGTCTCAGTACCTAACCCTGACCATATTCATCTAATTTTTATGCCTCTATCACCTATATCTATCCATATATATAAAACTCAATGGCCCTGATTTACTATTGTAAACCTGACATGTTTTGCCGGGTGTGCACCAGAAATTCTGTCTGTGTCAGAATGTGCACCAGAATAAAAAATAAAAAAAAACCCGACTAACTCTCCATTTTACTGAGAGAACCCAAAAAAGGGGCACAGTGGTTGGGGAAAGTGAGCGTGGTCACTGAAAAGGGGCGTGTTCCTGACATTTTCACACAAAAAAACAACATGTTTACTAAAGTTTCCACAGAAAATGTGGTGGATTTGAGCTGAGGAAAACCAGACAGATCAGAGCATATGTAAAAATGCTAAATGTAGGGAAAAATTAGTCAGTACTGTGGAAAACAAATTGTAGGGAATTAAAACCCAAAAAGAAAACTACATTCCACTCTTAGTAAATCAGGGGCAATGGCCTTGATTTACTGTTGTAAACCTGACGTGTTTTGTTAGGTTGTGCACCAGAATTCTGTCACATTGCGCCAGAAATTCTGTCTGCGCCAGAATTTGCAACAGAATTCTGTCTCATTGCGTCATAAATTCTGTCTGCCCCAGAATTTGAGCCAGGATTGAAAAAAACACGACCAACTCTCCATTTTACCCAGAAAACCTGGGGAAAGGGGCGTGACTACCAAAAAGGGGCATGTACCATATATTTTCACAAAAACCCAACATATTTACTAAGGTTTCCACAGAAAATGTTGTGGATTTGAGGTGAGGAAAATCCGACAGATCAGAGCATGTGTAAAAAAAAGCAAAATGTAGGGAAAAGTGCAAAATGTAGGGAAACCTTAGTAAATACCAGGGGAAAAATTTTTAGGGAGTAAAAACCTACAAAGAAAACTACACAACACTCTTAGTAAATCAGGGCCAATGTGTGTGTATGTATGTACTGTATGGGGGAGATTTATCATTAGGTTTCTATTGTAGACACAGATCTACCCCTTTACACTCTTGTCTAATTTACACTCTTGCTCAGAATTTACTAAGGCTGTGCACGTCCTTTGATAAATCTTGTGCAAAAATAGGAACACCCCCCCTCGCTCTACTGTACACTCCTTCTCTACCTCACAGGAAAAGTGGACATAGGGATTTTGTTCTATTGCTTTGAGGCCAGAATTCCATTGAGGTTTTTTGTCCATCATAAAAAATGCCAGAAAAACTGTCCCAGCTTTTTCCTGCATTTTGTCAGTTTTTCTTGCGTCTTTTTTCTGTGTGTGGAAACAAAAAAATGTACTAAACTTTTTTTTCTTTGAAATTTTGATATGTGAATGCAGAGGACTATGTCAGATTTTGTGGATTGCGACGATGAACAGGGTTTGTTTTTTTAAATGTCAATAAAAGGGTTAAAGAGGGCTGTGGGGGGAGTGTTTTTTAAAATAATTTTCAGGCTTAGTAGTGCCGTGTTTTTATAATTGAATTTTCAGGCTTAGTAGTGGAAGGCGTCTTGTAGACATAATCTATTACTAGACCGGGGCTAAGCGTTAGCCCCCAAAATCTATTACTAGACCGGGGCTAAGCGTTAGCGAAAGAGATTTGAAATTTATGTTGGGGGACCACGTACCCCCATTGAAAAGAGGGGGTGACAGGATGAGTGCCCTTAAAAGAAAAGAGCTCCATTTTTAACTTACAAACATTGAAGCCACGGGGTCTTAATGTGGACTTCAAGACAACACACGCTATCTGTAATATGTAATGTGGATAGCATAGGGGTAAAGTGTATACACCTATAGAAAGTATGGAGTTTCTGTGCGGCAAACTTTTTCCGTATATGTATGTACCTTTTTTTCATTCATGTTTTCTACTATGCTGACACTTTCACGTATTTCTCTCTTTTGTGTTCTTTTAGGTTGGAGTCGGGAGTTGGGATTACCTCCAGCTAATTATAATAATCCGGGAGGATCACTCACCTGCATCTTAATTTTTTACTTTTTTTATCTTTTATTTTATTTTTTTATTTTTACTTTTTTCAGCTTCTTTGTCTCCTATACTCCAGTGTCCCTTATGTGAGATACGCTTTTAGGTCATCCATGCTGCTAAGTCCACTGGCTACTGGTTCCTTACGCTATTGTACTATCCCTACATATCAGGGGCGGCACCTACCCTGGACCACTTGTCCTCCGGCTGGAGGTTCATTGGACCTGGAGATGGATACCCCCGATCTGAGCTCCAGCAAGTGGAGAGTGATAGGGAGATCCTGTGCCTGTAGCCCACTGGGAACGGATGTACATCTCTACTTGATTACTGTATTCCCCTTTGCCAGTAAATGGATCCAGCAGTAAAAATGGCGACCGCACTGTGAGAACCTGCAGTGCGCATGCGCACCTAGGATTGACCAGCACCACTGGTTGCCCTCACCAAAGATGGACCGGAGCTCTATAGATCACCTAGGCGCATGCGCGGGCATGACACGATGACGCGACTTCCGCCGGAAGTCTCCGGATACCTGAGAATCACGGATTTCCCTTTTTGTTTGAAACGGGAGTGATCGAAGTACCTGAAGAGACTTTTACACCTGGAGGCTCCCTCTCCTGACCCAACCCGGAGGTACCACACAGGAGATTGAATGCGATGTATGATTTTTCGATGCACTATGATACACTGTTTGTAAATATACAAATGTTTTTATTTGTCACTTTGCATTTACAGTAGATATGGGCTCCCGATTGAGTGTTGCATGAGTACCAGTACTGTAATCTTACCGCACATGCTTTTTGTTTATTTACGTATAACATTGGTATATACCCACAAGGTTGTGATGTAATTTGTATACACCCAGGAAATGATGTCATGCATTATACTATATTTAAAGCTCTCACTTGTTGTACCACATTGCCTGATTGAGACCACGGGAGGTGGTCGAAACGTCGCCTCGCACTATTTGGTGTGAATAAAGCCACTTCTATTTTGCACCTCAATCTGGAGTGCTGTCTGTGTTTGACATCGTTGTAACTACAAACATAGGATAGATAAATAAACCCTAACCTCCCCCCCCCCCCCATTTGCGAGGGTCTGGGTTTTTGTTTATAGTCCCATGCAAGTCAATGGCAAATGTATGTTCCAACATAACTTCCCAATGGCTGGAGATAGTTAGATGAAATATAGTACACATGTTACTTTTATATCAAATCAAAATTCATCATATTTAAATTAACCCTAACCTACCCTCTAACATGAAGGATGGGGTTTTCATGTTAAAGGGGTACTCCGCTGTTGGACATCTTATCCCCTATCCAAAGGCCCCCCCGCGATCCCCCCTGCAGCAGCCCGCTACTTAGCCCGGAGCTAAGTTTTCTCAGAGGTTGATGATGGGCAGTGCAGGGGACGAGGCATTGTGATGTCATGGCCCACCCCCTTGTGACGTCATGCCCTGCCCCTCTCAATACAAGTCTATGGGAGGGGGCGTGACACCCTTCCATAGATTTGCATTGAGGGGGACGGATGTGATGTCAAGAGGGGGCGGGGCCATGACATCATGATGCCCTATCCCCTGCACTGCCCGTCATCAGCCTCAGGGAAAACTTAGCTCCAGGCTGCTGAGGTACCAGACTGCTGCAGGGGGGATTGCCGGCAGCCTTTGGATAGGGGATAAGATGTCTAACAGCGGAGTACCCCTTTAAATCCCATGCCAGTACATAGGACTTACAGTACTTTACTCCAAGCTCTGCTCTGCATCTCCTAGTGAGTGTGTCAGTCCAGCCGCACACCTCCCACATGCCACACTGCATCTTGCAAAGCCACACCCATCATTTAAGCCACGCCCCTTTAATTTTCTACCTTTTTGTGCATTGGTCCAACTTTCAAGTCCCGCCCACTTCCACAAAGCCATGCCCCCTTCTATTTTCAGCCTACAAGGACGGGATATGGGGATGAGTTAATAGGCAGGAGATGAGGATGAGATATGAGGTTTGGATATAAGGACAGGATATGAGGACGAGATATGATGACGGGATCTGAGGACAGGATATGAGGTCAGGATATGAGGATGGCGATAAGAGGTCGGGTTAAGAGGTCGGAATATGAGGATGGGATATCAGGTTAGGATATGAGGAAGGGATATGAGGTCAGAATATGAGGTTGGGATATGAGGTTGGGATACGAGGATGGGATATGAGGACAAGTACTTCCATCTATGTTGCTTTTCCTCCCCCACAAGGATTAGGTAGGAAAAATCGGGCAACGCAGGGTACTTAGCTAGTTTAGCATAAATATCCCACTTTTCATTAGCTCAGTGTTATATATCCTCTCAGGGGAAGGAGGTGTGTCCCTCCCTTGTGGTGGTGGGAGGTGATTGGTGTGCCTGCTCATGCAGCCTTGTCCATGAGTCATCACTTGTCCATGACTCAGTAGGTATGAGGAACCCTAGTGGTGGGATTTTCACGAGCCATTTTCTTTATTAAATATTAAAAAATCTTAAACAACCATATTCCAAAAGGTCTTTAATTTTCATCAGCAACAACATTTAAAAGGTTTTGGATCTGACGGTGCCCATTTAATGGGATACTCTATTATAAATTCCTTAGTATGGTCCTCTGTAACAGTAGCTCTTACTCTGTTAGGCCTTTTCCATCTATACAAGACCATTCAAATGATCAGTATGTAGGGTTACATTTCTCCTGCAGTGGCCACTGCACCTTGGGACCTACAAAAACCATTCAATTATGGCATACTAAGGGCTTGTTCACATTACTATCAGTGCCTGTTAATTCATGCCCATATCAAATCCATTCAAGTCTTTTGCAAATGACTTGCAAATGGCTGTAAATATATCCCATTGATCTATCTACAGGGAATCTTACTTGGGAGAAGACAAAAACACAAGAAAATAATATACAAATTTAGGGATGTCTTCTGCTCCAAGGTAGGATCCCTGTACTCCCAAGTGTGCAAAGCACAATACAGGGAATTGTACCTGGGAGCAGAAAAAAAAAAAAAGAGTCAAAAATGAACACATTCAAGGGTGTCTTCTGCACCCAGATGAGATTCCCTGTACTCCCAAGTGGAAGCTGGGAACAAGGTTATGCAAGGGTTAACAAAATGGACAAGACCGGATTAAAAAGGGGTAAAAACTGATGCAACAGGATACAGCTTGTCTGTTTCAACCCATTTAAAAAAAAAGGACACATGCCTCGAATTGCATACGTTTGGAATCCTTTTACATCAGTTTTTTAATCGTTTTTTTAAAATTATTATTATTATACTAGCTGAGTACCCAGCTTTGCCCGGTTTTTCCTTCCTAATCCTTGTTGTGGAGGAAAATAAACAAAGGAGGAAGCTTTTGACTTCATGTCCCGTCCCCATATCCCATCCTCATATCCTGTCCTCCTATCCCGTCCTCCTATCCTGACCTCCTATCTCGTCCTCCTATCTCGACCTCCTATCCCATCCTCCTATCTCAACCTCCTATCCCGTCCTCCTATCTCGACCTCCTATCACGTCCTCCTATCTCGACCTCTTATCCTGACCTCCTATCCCGACCTCCTATCCCGACCTCCTAGCCCGACCCGTAATATGTGTACCAGGTATTGAAATATCTCCAGCCGTACTGAAGTTATGTGGGAACATACATTTCCCAGTGATTTGCATGGGACTTTAAACAAAAACCCTGACCCTTACAAATGGGGGTAGTTAAGGGTTAAATTAACTATCCTATATTTTAAGTGGACATATAAGTACCGTATTTATCGGCGTATAACACGCACTTTTTAGGCTAAAATTTTTAGCCTAAAGTCTGTGTGCGTGTTATACGCTGATACCCCCCCAGGAAAGGCAGGGGGAGAGAGGCCGTCGCTGCCCGCTTCTCTCTCCCTGCCTTTCCTGGGGTCTAGAGTGCTGCTGTCGGCCCTTTTCACCCCCTGGTTATCGGCGCCGCTGCCCGTTCTGTCCCCCTGACTATCGGTGCCGGCGCCGATAGCCAGGGAGAGAGAAGCGGCGCCGACAGCCAGGGGGAGAGAAGGGGCAGCGGCACCCATTGCCGGCGCCGCTGCCCCGTTGCCTCCCCGGTGGCATAATTACCTGAGTCCGGTCCGCGCTGCTCCGCTGCTCCAGGCCTCCGTCGTGCGTCCCCGGCGTCATTGCTATGTGCTGAACGGCGCGGCGCATGACGTCAGAGCGCCGTGCCGTGCATAGCAACGACGCTGGGGACGCACGACGGAGGCCTGGAGCAGCGCGGACCGGACTCAGGTAATTATGCCACCGGGGATGGGGGGAGGCAACGGGGCAGCGGCTCCGGCAATGGGTGCCGCTGCCCCTTCTCTCCCCCTGGCTGTCGGCGCCGCTTCTCTCCCCCTGGCTATCGGCGCCGGCACCGATAGTCAGGGGGACAGAAAGGGCAGCGGCGCCGATAACCAGGGGTTAAAAAGGGCCGACAGCAGCGCTCTAGACCCCAGGAAAGGCAGGGGGAGAGAAGCGGGCAGCGACGGCCTCTCTCCCCCTGCCTTTCCTGGGGGTATATCGGGGTATACACGCGCACACACGCACCCTCATTTTTTCATGGATATTTGGATAAAAAACTTTTTTTACCCAAATATCAGTGGTAAAATGAGGGTGCGTGTTATAGGCCGGTGCGTGGTATACCCCGATAAATACGGTAACATTTGACCAAGTATTATCGAAATATCTCCAGCCGTTTGGAAGTTATGCAGTAACATATTTCCCATAGACTTGTATGGGAAACCCCACCCCTGGCAGCCCGGTTTTTCCTTCCTATTCCTTGTTGGGGAGAAAAATAACAAAGGAGGAAGCTTTTGACTTCATAACCCATCCTCCTATCCCGTCCTCCTATCCCGACCTCCTATCCCGACCTCCTATCCCGACCTCCTATCCCGTCCTCCTATCCCGTCCTCCTATACCGGTCCTCCTATCCCGGTCCTCCTATCCCGGTCCTCCTATCCCGTCCTCATATCCCGACCTGTAATATGTGTACCAGGTATTGAAATATCTCCAGCCGTACGGAAGTTATGCGGGAACATACATTTTTCCTTGACTTGCATGGGACTTTAAACAAAAACCTTGACCCTCACAAATGGGGATAGTTAAGGGTTAAATTAACTATCCTATATTTTAAGTGGACATATAAGTAACATGTGACCAAGTATTATCGAAATATCTCCAGCCGTTTGGAAGTTATGCAGTAACATATATTTCCTATAGACTTGTATTGGACTTTAAACATAAACCCTGCCCCTGGCAAATGGGGGTGAGTAAGGGTTAAATCACCTATCCTATGTTTGTTGCTGACATATAAGTAACATGTGTGCCAAGTTTCATGTTACTATCTTTAGCCGTTTGGAAGTGATGCTGGAACATACACACATACATACATACACACATACATACATACATACATACACACATACATACATACATACACACATTGAGTTTTATATACCGTATTTTTCGCCCTATAGGACGCACCGGCGTATAAGACGCACCCTATTTTTAGGTGCAAAATCTAAAAAATTTAAGATTTTGAACCCAATAGTGGTCTTCAACCTGCGGACCTCCAGATGTTTTGCAACATCTGGAGGTCCGCAGATTGAAGACCACTGCATAGGAGGTAATACTCCATCGCTGTCGCCGTGTCCCCGTCGCTCTGCTGCCGGCTTGCTGCTGAACATCTCTGCTGCCGGCCGGGTATCCTTGCTCTCCGTCGCCGTCATCACGTCGTTACGCACGCCGACGCACGTACACGACGATGTGATGACGAGGAAAAAGAGCGCCGGCCATACAGGGGATCCCTGAACGGAGAAGAAACCGAGGAGGCAGGTAAGGTCCCTCCCGGTGTCCTGTAAGCACTAACCCGGCTATTCAGTCGGGCTGTTCGGGACCGCCGTGGTGAAATCGCGGCGGTCCCGAACAGCCCAACTGAACAGCCGGGTTAGTGTCACTTTCCCTTCAGACTCGGTGGTCAGCTTTGATCGCCGCGTCTGAAGGGTTAATACATGGCATCACCGCGATCGGTGATGTCCTGTATTAGCCGCGGGTCCCGGACGTTGATGGCCGCAGGGACCGCCGCGATAGGGGTGTATTCGCCGTATAAGACGCACCGACTTTTTCCCCCCAGTTTTGGGGAAGAAAAAGTGCGTCTTATACGGCGAAAAATACGGTATATAGATTCCGTTTGGCAGCTAGAATGGGAAAATAGCAGGACGGGAGACAACAGCCGTATGAACCTAGCCTTAATAGCCACGTGAATTAATATTATGTAGACAAAGTCTACATACAGTACTGTGCATACAGCTGCAAATTGGGTAGTTGACAAGTTGACAAGTCATAGCTTTTTTATAAGGTATCAATAAAAAAAATCTATGTTTTCCAATCTTGAATAATTTACAGTGGTATGAAATTTAAATTACTTTAAACCCCTCCATAGCACTTATGACAGTTCATATAAATAATAAAAACAATCCTTTAAAAACCAACATATGAGTTTCCTTTTGTTTTTATCCATAAAATATTTATATTTTTTACCATTGTTATTTTATTCAATTTTCTCACTTTATGTTATATCTTATATGATGCCTGGCATTTCATTGCATTTTTACCACATCACTAAGTTATCATATAAGTGTTCCAATTCTATCTTCATATGTCCATATCATAAATAGTCATGGATACTATTGATTTCAGGATGACTGCAAAAGTTATTTAACAGATGCCAATACAAATACATTTAAACAACTACAGTTTTCACACTTGAATCATTATTGATTCCATTTGTATCAGTGCTCATCTGGATTAAATTATACTCCCAAATAAAAGGTCAAAGTTCTAGAGGTATTCCTGTAATGTCACCAATCTGACCATATTTTCATCTTTTGAATTGCTTTTATGTGACATTTATTTAATAGACTTTCCAGGAAATGCTTTTATTTTCTAGGTTACTTGCCATATCCTATATCAAAATACATGAATCAAACCTATTGTTTACCTGATACTATGAGAATTGTAGGACGGTAAATGAATTGATCATTATGAACTGTTACCATCACACCATATACAATGTCAAATCTGCTTTGTATCTATTGCCACACACAATGTAACTGTTCATCTTACAGAATGTAAAATCGATCACAAATGTAATTTACCATTTTCCTCCCTTGAGGCAACCAAACAATTTTTTCACCTCGATTAGGCGTCAGCAGGATTAAGAAAACACTCCTGAGAAGAGTTCTAGAACAAGGCTACATTAACATATAATTTTTTAGCCTTATTTTGAGACGAAAACTGCTGAAAAAAATATACGAAAGGCCTGAAGCTTTTTCAGCCATTGGTTGATTTTGGTCTGGTTTTTTGTTGAATATGACTCAAAATGAGGCTGAAAAATGGTGCATGAATGTAGTCTTTTTTCTGGAGCCCTGCGAAGGACTGTTTTCTTAATCCTGCCCACTCCTGCTGACATGCACATACATGAGATGGACATACAATACACAAATATGCCATGGCACCCACAGATATAACCCCCCCCCCCCCCCACCACCACCATGGGACCCCAGCCCTATTACCATGCTGCAGAAAAAAAAACTTTTACACAAATATGTGGTCAATTTCTATCCAATACCTCCCTTTCTCCCCATTTCATGTCTATTTTATCTCATTACAATCTTTTACCCCATTTCATGTCCTTTTACCCCCTGCCTCCATTCATCGCCTCTTCATTTGAGCCATTTCATTGCACCCTCATTACATCAGGATCAGCCCATCATTTCACATCAGATCAGCCTTATCTAAGCTGTGATGATTTTTCCTTCCCTTCTGTGGGGCTGTTACACTGATCGCTTAGGGGAAGTTGTAGGATGTAATAGTGATGATCACTTTCTCCCAGTGCTTAGTCATACATGACCCTGGGAGGGAGCATCATCGCAGCCCAGGCTGCACAGAGGGTGTCTGCTGGCACAGCCAGTGGGCACTTCAGGCATTTCAGTGTAGTCCAGGGCTACACAGAGGGGTCTGGGCAGCTTTTCAGCAGGACCCACACTACGTTTTGTGACCATTTGTTCCTGCCCACTCCCTCCCACTTCCACTGCAACAGGCTGAATACTGTTTGCATTTGTGAGATCTCAATCCCGTAGCAATCCTCTACTTTGGTCTATAAACTGCAATGTTTTAATAGCCAAATATTGTAGCAAAGCAAAAGGGATGTATACATTTAAACTAGCATGCATATTAACATTTAGGTGTCTATTTTCCCACTGTTATAGTTTGTCAGTTGTCATTATTTATGAAAAGTTGTCACATTGGGGGACATGTATCATTGCATTTAGACCATTTTTCACGTCTACAAATTTTGCGCAATTGCGCTTTTTTTGCATAGAGCTGGGTTTTTTTGGGTGGACAGTTTTCTAAAGTTGTCACCAGTTTGGTCTACCGTACACCAACTAATCCAGTGGACTGGTATTTATCAATTGCGCAAAAAAAAGTAGATGGGTTTTTTTTTGCGCAATTGTGCTTTTTTTGCAAGAAAAGTAGTCTAAACCTAAGAGTGCTAGCAAGGACTCGTAGAAAATGGCAGACGGTGGAAGATGCAGGTGGGGGATGCAGGAGCCGTCTCTCAGCACTGCAGTACTACAACTACTCCAATCATGGGACAGAATCTGTCCCATAATGGGAGTAGTTGTAGTACCACAGCGCTGAGAGACGCACATCCCCCGTCTGTGGGACTCTATTGTGACTGTTAGGACTACTACTCCCATCATGGACAGATTCTGTCCATGATGGGAGTTGTAGTCCGTGGGCTGAAGGACAGATCGCAGCAGGTCATTCTCCAGAGACCCGCTGCGATCTGCATTTATTAACTTAAAAAGCCGGCGGTGCATGCGGCTCCACTGCGCTGCCGCCGGCTCCCGTATGCAGATGTCACGATTCATAATCCCCGCCTCCGGGAGAGGGGAGCTCTGATTGGTGGAAAGCTATTCACCACTATTAGCCAATCAGAGCTCCTGTCTTCTGGCGGGGATTATGAATTGTGACAGGTCTATACAGGGGAGCGAGTGGAGCCGCTTCTACGGTATATAATTGTTATGTGTATTTCCCCCCCCCCCAGACTTTTCCTGTGAGGTGTAGAACAGGTCTACAAATAGAACTTTGTGGAGATTTAGACCATTGCATGAAATTTATCATGGGGCTTGCACAAGTTTGATAAATTTGGAGAAATTGCTCCAAATTTAGACCAACCAAAATGATCTACAAAAAACGTCTACCAACAACAACATTGATACATCTCCCCCATTGTGTTGAAGGGCCAGTGACAGAATAAAGTCATCTCTATTCTCTATCGAGCAAATGTAGGGCATAGACTAGTAACTTGGTTTCCCAAAAGTCTGCCCATTATTGGATTTGCTTTTGTGTAGTAGAACTAGTTTTGTGAAGAATAATGTTGACATTCTGCTGATTTTTAGAATTTTTTGCACAAACTGACTCAAAATGGACATATTACTTTTACCATTCTTGGCAGTGTAGACATCTGTTTTTGTTTTTTGTCTCACCTTGAAAACACACCGCCATAATGAAACTCTGTAAAGTTCAATTCTTGTTGAGAATTGGCGAAAAATACTTAATTTTTAAATGGTTGTCACTAGAGTTTAAAAATGAAGTATTAATATTCAGCTGGCCAACTTCTGATAAATGCCAAGCTAAAAGTTAGAAGCCAAAAAAACCCATCCAACATACTTTACAAGCACAATCTGCTCAGATTTTGTTGAGGTATTCAAAAGTATTGCCAAACATCCTTGCCTAATCTTCATATTGGCTGAAAGTTTGTAACTTTCAATGTGATGTGATATGCTACAGAAAATATTAGCAGCATACTATTCATGCCTATACATTTGGATGTAATCACAAATATCTGCTACAATACAAACATCTTTGTTATTCAAACTATGAACTGGTATAAAGTCTAAGGGGGGAATTTATCATCTGTGCTGAAATGAATGTTATATTGCACTGTGTTTATAGTAGATATGTTGGGTCCTGCATGTGCAGAATTTATAAAAATGTGCACCTTAGTTGGCAAAGGGAACTCATCATATGAAATTTCTAAGAATCCTTTCACCACTGATGAAGGTTTGCACACAAAAAATGCTATTTTTTTAACCCCTTAAGGGCACACACGATTTTGGCCTTAGGGGCACAACCAATTTTCATTTTTGTTTTTTTCTCCTCGCCTTTGAGGAGCAATTACTCCTATTTTTCCATCCACAGACCCATATGAAGGCTTGTTTTTTTGTGCCCAATTTTACTTTGTAATGATACCTTTCATTTTACCATAAAATATACGGAGTAATGAAAAAAAATGTATTCGTAGCAGAAAATGGAAATGAAATCAGCAGTCTTGCAGCTTTTGAGGAATTAAGTTTTTACGTAGTATACTTTACAATAAAACTGACATCTTTTACTGTGTCTTTATTCTGTGGGTCAATATGATTAAAATGATACCCATGATTACATGCTTTTCTATTTTTTTACTGCTTCAAAAAAAACGTATTTTGTCAAACATATTTTATTAAAAAAGAATATTTTAAGATGTCCTCTTCTGACCCCCGGCAACTTTCTTAATTTTCCGTATACACCTCTGTATGAGGGCTCATTTTTTCACCATGATCTCTGCTTTTGCGGCAAACGCTGCTACCAGAGGGGGTTGTCACATCACATTCTAATATAATGTAATAAGCAGCAATCAAAAAGTCACATCTAAACAAGCACATAAATTACAGATGATGGTGGAAAAATAAGGCCTCATATTGCCTCATTTACTAAAAAATAAATAAAAATGTCATAGGGGTCAGAGTGGGGCAATTTTAAGCATATTTATTTTCATTACAAAAGTTTACACTTTTTTTTAAAGAGTTAAATAAAACAAAACCTATATCAATTGAATATGATATCATTGGAAATGAAATGACCTACAGATTAAAGATAAAAATAAAATGAATAAAAATGAATCCTCAAAGAATGTGGAAAATTAGTAAAATGAGTGAGGACATTACAAAGTACAATTGGTCTTGCATAAAACAAGCCCTCATGTAGCCCTGTAGATTGAAAATTAAAAGAGTAATGCATTTTAGAGCATGAGGAGGAAAAAGGAAACTTCAGAAATTAAAGAGGTACTCTGGCCCTAAGACATCTTATCCCCTCCCATAGGCTTACATTGAGAGGGCGGGGTGTGACATCACAAGGGGACAGAGTCGTGACGTCACGATACTCCGGCCCTGTGGTCGTGAGGCTTCAGAATCGGAGCGATCATCACTTCCTGCAGCTTAGACAGGTGGGTGCTGCATGAAAGATTGCGGGGGTCCCCAGCGACAGGACCCCTGCAATCAGACATCTTATCCCTTATCCTTTGGATAGGTGATAATGTCTTAGAGCCGGAGTACCCCTTTAAAGTTGAGTCATTAAGGGGATATGCAAATCTAGTTAAATAAGATAGTTGAAGCATAATCATAGAAATAAAAGACATAATCATAGACATAAAAGACATAATCATAGACAATATTATACAGTAGTAGTACAATATGGTAGGTTGTTGAACTAAAATAGGGTAACAAGGTTGCTTGTATCTTTTCTGTAAGGAAAAATGTAGTTCCATTGCACTAGTGCTTTTCCTAATATTGAAATTCAAGTTTGATGCCCTGCTGCTATTGAGCCCTAACTTAAAAGAGAAATAGCAATGGCAGATTAAATAGTCAGCATTTCCATAGACTCAGTTAACAATGCAAAAGTTATGAAATCTGTGCAATTTTTAGGTGACATAAAGAACACAGTAGGGAGGTAAGAACATTTATTATCGTACTGACAGATTTCATTTTCACTACTATTCTTTAAAACTTTCTCTATTTTAGGATTAATTTCTTCTTTTTATAGATATAGCATTTAATGTTTTGATAAGAAGTACAGTTTCAATACATAGATCAAATAAGATTAAAAAACATGTAAATAGGTAGAAAGATATAAAAGAACTCTGACTTAAATACAGCAAAAAGATTTTTATTTAAAAACTGTTGACAAACAAAGTTAAACAGCGGGATCTCATACACTGCAGGTTATATGTAATCTATTCAGGTCAGGAATCACAATGAACTTTGCAAATGTACAAACAGCAAAATAATCTTTGCTAGTAAGGACTACACTAATATAGTCATCAATCATACAACAATGTTGGCTACAATCTAATACTTTCACAATGTCACTATACAAAATAAAACAGTCTTAGTGTATACTATTGTTTTTATCATGACTAAACAACCTCCATCTTATTCAGTTTCTATATAACATGTCAGTGCCTAAATACTAAAATTTAGCACCAAAATAGTTTAGGATTGTTTCACACTTGCGTTGAGCTCGATTTTCTTGGTCAGTTTATATGGTGGGAGGTGAGCGGAGAAAAAAATACTGCAGGTCTTGTTCTCTGCTTGACTTTAAACAAAATTGCAGAAACCATACAGAAGCCTAACAGACCCAATACAGAGTCTATGGGGCCTGTTAGGACCTGTTGGAGAGACCATTCAGGTCAGTTGTTTGTTGCTAGAAAGAACTCTGCAATGAAGCTCCCGAATGGATCTCCGACAAAACATGTGCATTTAGCCTTACAAATACTAATACAAATAGATAATATTCTAATGCTGTTAAAAATAATAATACTTCCATACCTTGCCAAAATAAGACACCTTCATATTATACACAACTCTAAACACCCTCAAATGATACATGTGAGCACCACTATATAAATCAGTATTTACATATTAAGAAGTAATTATACATTTTATATGAATATTAACAAAATGCATATTGTTGTTATTCATATAAGGCATCTTTCTGCTATTGTCTCTTTCCTGTCTTTCACTCTATAAGCTGCTATGGAACATTCTTACAACTTATGTAGTACTCTGGATCATCTAATCTACTGCCAGTCATGGATAGTTAAGAGTGGAGTTTCTGTTGGTCTGTGTCTCTTTAAATAATACAGTGCTCTGCAGGTTATAGAGCATGTGTTACGCCGAGCTCTCCGGGTCCCTGCTCCTCTCCGGAGCCCTCGCGGCGTTCTTCTGTGTGCAGCGCCCCGGTCAGACCCGCTGACCGGGAGTGCTGCACTGTTATTGCCGGCGGGGATGCGATACGCGTAGCAGGACGCGCCTAACCGCGGGTCGCATCCCAATCGTCTCACCTGTCCCGTACCCCTGCTGTCATGTCCTGACGCGCGAGGCCCCGCTCTCTAGGGCGCGCGGGCGCGCCGACTCTCTGATATTTAAAGGGCCAGTGCACCACTAATTGGTGCCTGGCCCAATCAGTGGTAATCACTCCCAAACATATATAAACCCACTTCCCCTTCCTGTCCTTGCCGGATCTTGTTGCATTGTGCCCTGTGAAAGTGTTATAGTGTGTTCCCAAGCCTGTGTACCCAGACCGTCTGCTGTTGCCCCTGACTACGAACCTCGCTGCCTGACCTGACCTTCTGCTACGTCTGACCTCGTCTCCGTCTAGTCCTTGTGTACCGCGCCTGTCTCAGCTGTCAGTGAGGTTGAGTCGCTATCGGGTGGAACGACCTGGGGGTTACCTGCCGCTGCAAGTCCATCTGGTGAAAACCAGTAACGTCTTAGACTCCGTTCCCCTGGTACGGCCCACGCCACCACCTCACTGACACAGAGGATCCACCTCCAGTGTCCTCTCCGCATACCAGTCCGGATCCTGACAGTATGCTATGTGAGTCTGTGCATTTTTCTTTCCTCTCTCAAGTTCTATGTTCTTGTCCTTGTTCCTTTGCTATTTATTGATTCATGTTGGTATTATCCTGGTATTAGTATTTTGATTTTGCTGTAGTCTTGCTTAGTTTGTCTAGGTGCAAGTTTCACTGTTTTTTATTTTTTTTTATCTTTTTATTACCACCACATATTACAAAAAAAAAGAATAATACAATATTTTATACAAATGTTTTCTTTTTTTTTTAGTGCAGTCAAAAAGTGTGTTAATGTTATGTGTCTAGCCTATAATGGGAATGCAGTTGTTGTGCATATAGTACCGCAAGCACCTTCGGTACTCATTGTGCTGTCATCTCTGCAATGCAAAAAGCGTTCAAAATGTTGAAACTTAGATTTGACTAGTAGGTTGGTGGACAGGGTAGAGGGCAGAAGACCACTGCCATGTTCTCTGCCAGTAAAATGTTCATGGCAGTCCTAGAACAGGTAGTGGCAACAGAAACCAGGGATCATTTGGTAGTAGGGGCAGTCATGTCAGCCATCCCAATTTCTCACTGAGAGAGGTTTTGTGGTTTCACAGGATGATCCGACATTACTGGAATATCTCTGTCTTATGACTTCTGAGGAAGGAGACTGACAATCTGTCAGTGGATTCCTTTGCATCTATACTCGCATGGGGAAGAGGAAAGGTCCATCCTAGACGCTGTGCTTCCTCATCTCTGGCTTTGCCCCCCCTACTGCTATGCAGAAGGACAGCACTAGCCACAAGGAAGAGTTGTGTGGGGACAATCAAGCTCTGTCGTCTGTTAGTGAGGTGGTGGAGGTCGAATCAGTGGTTGAGCCCAGCACAAGCGGGACTGGTGGTGGTAGGTATGGTGGGGAAACTGTAAGGTGTCAAGCTGGCTCTGCTAAGGGGGAGCAGGGAGCCCAAGAAGTCAATGCAGAGAGGAGTGGTGTGGAGGATGAGGAGTCTACGTTGATGATGATGATGTGGTGTTGGACAGGACATGAGAACCACCTGGGTATGAGCTGACATGTTCAGAGCAGGAGGGTGGTGGTAGTGTCATAAAAGAAGAACGTTTATCTGTCCCAAATGGTGCAGAGTCCGACGAGAGGTGGCGCCCTACTAGACTTAATATTAACCAACAGACCTGACAGAGTAACTAATGTGCAGGTAAAAGGACACCTGGGAAATAGTGATCATAATATAATACATTATAACTTGTTCTTCAATAAGAGAATCTCTTGAGGGGCCACAAAAACAATGAACTTTAGGAAGGCAAAATTTGATCAGCTCAGAGAAGCCCTTAACAATATAAAATGGGATATTGTCCTCAAAAACAGGAATACTGACACTAAATGGGAGACATTTAAAGATATCTTAAATTATCACTGTAATAAATATATACCTTATGGGAATAAAAGGGTTAGAAATAAAAGAAAACCAATATGGATGAATACAAACATTAAAGGGGCAATAAATGACAAAAATAAAGCATTTAAAATACTAAAACCGGACAGAAGTGAAGAAGCATTAAAAAGCTATAGAGGAAAAATGTAAAATATGTAAAAAATAAATAAATAAATAAAAGCCGCAAAAATAAATACAGAAAGACTCATTGCCAAAGAGAGTAAAACTAACCCCAAAATGAAAGTGTGGGCCCCTTAAAAAATGATGAGGAAGAAATTATAAATGGGGATCAGGAAAAAGCAAATATATTAAACAAATTCTTCTCCACTGTATTCACCGAGGAAAATGAAATGCCAGGTGTAATACAGTGTGATAAGGTAAAATCCCCGGTACAGGTCACCTGTCTAACCCAGGAAGAAGTACAGTGCCGCCTACAAAAAATCAAAACAGACAAATCACCAGGTCCGGATGACATTCACCCCCGTGTTCTAAAGGAATTAGGTAATGTTATAGACAGACCCCTATTTTTAATATTCCAGGACTCTATAGCAACAGGGACTGTTCCCCTGTGCCCATAGCAAATGTGTTACCAATATTTAAAAAGGGAACAAAAGGTGACCCCAGGAATTATAGACCTGTTAGTTTAACCTCTGTTGTATGTAAATTGTTTGAGGGTTTTCTAAGAGATACTATTTTGGAATATCTTGATACAAATAAATGTATGACTCCATATCAGCATGGCTTTATGAGGGATCAGTCCTGTCAAACTAACCTGATCAGCTTCTATGAGGAGGTGAGCTCCAGACTGGACCAGGGGGAATCGCTGGATGTCGTATATCTGGATTTTTCCAAAGCATTTGATACGGTGCCACATAAAAGGTTGGTGCATAAAATGTGAAGGATCGGGCTGGAGGACAATGTGTGTAAGTGCGTAAGTGCTCAGTGATAGGAAACAGAGGGTGGTTATTAATGATACTTATTCTGATTGGGTGACTGTTACTAGTGGGGTACCACAGGGGTCAGTCTTGGGTCCTGTTCTGTTTAATATATTTATTAATGACCTTGTAGAGGGGTTAAATAGTAAAGTAACAATCTTTGCAGATGATACTAAACTCTGTAAAGTGGTAAACACAATAGAGGACAGTGCACTGTTACAACTGGATCTGCATAGCTAGGAGGTTTGGGCTGGGAAGTGGCAAATGAGGTTCAACACTGATAAATGTAAGGTAATGCACATGAGGAAGAAAAATCCGGGCTGGGGTTATGTATTAAATGAGAGAATACTTGGGACGACTGACAAGGACTTAGGAGTTTTAGTTAACAGTAAATATAGCTGTAGTGACCAGTGTCGGGCAGCTGCTGCCAAGACAAATAAAATCATGGGGTGCAATCAATAGGGGCATAGATGCCCATGACAAGTAAATAATTCTACCGCTGTACAAATTACTAGTCAGACCACACATGGAATACTGTGTACAGTACTGGGCACCAGGGTACAAGAAAGATATAGTGGAGCTGGAGAGGGTTCAAAGACGGGCAACTAGAGTAATACGGGGAATGTGAGGACTACAGTATACAGAAAGATTATCAAAATTAGGGTTATTTAGAAAAAAGAGGGCTTAGGGGTGACCTAATAACTATGTATAAATATATCAGGGGGCCATACAGAGATCTCTCTCATGATCTATTTATACCCAGGACTGCATCTATAACAAGGGGGTATCCTCTACGTTTAGAGGAAAGAAGGTTTCTACACCAGCACAGATGGTGTCAGGATCCGGACTGGTATGCAAAGAGGACACTGGTGGTGGATCCTCTGTGTAAGTGAGGTGATGGCGTGGGCCGTACCAGGGGAACGGAGTCTAAGAGGTTACTGGTTTTCACCAGAGCCCGCCGCAAAGCGGGATGGACTTGCAGCGGCAGGTATCCCCCAGGTCGTTCAACCCGATAGCGACTCAACCTCATTGACAGCTGAGACAGGCGCGCTACACAAGGACTAGACTGAGGCGAGGTCTGACGTAGCAGAAGGTCAGGGCAGGCAGCAAGGTTTGTAGTCAGGGTCAACAGCAGACGGTCTGGGTACACAGGCTTGGGAACACACTATAACGCTTTCACAGGGCACAAGGCAACAAGATCCGGCAAGGACAGGAAGGGGAAGTGGGTTTATATATGTTTGGGAGTGATTACCACTGATTGGGCAAGGCACCAATTAGTGGTGCACTGGCCCTTTAAATTTCAGAGAGCCGGCACGCGCGTGCCCTAGAGAGCGGGGCCGCGTGCCGGGACATGACAGCAGGGGAATGGGGCAGGTGAGATGCTTCGCAGATCGCATCCCCGCCGGCGATAACAGTGCAGCGCTCTCGGTCAGCGGGTCTGACCGGGGCGCTGCACACAGAAGAACGCCGCGAGCGCTCCGGGGAGGAGCAGGGACCCGGAGCGCTCAGCGTAACAGACGAGGGTTCTTTTCTGTAAGAGCAGTGAGACTGTGGAATTCTCTGCCTGAGGAGGTGGTCACGGTGAACTCTGTAAAAGAGTTCAAAACGGGTCTGGATGCATTTTTGGAGAGTAATAACATCGCTGGTTATGTATACTAGATTTATAGGGACAGAACGTTGATCCAGGGATTTATTCTGACTGCCATATTTGGAGTCGGGAAGGAATTTTTACCTCTAGTATGAGGGTTTTTTGCCTTCCTCTGGATCAACTCAGTAGGGACTCATTAGGGTTATAGGTTGAACTTGATGGTCTTTTTTCAACCTTATAAACTATGTTACCATGTAATCTGTCAGGGGCCTAGATACTGTGAAAGTCCAAGCAAAACTACCCACTGGCTTGTGTTTTTACTCATATTAATTTTTTATGTGTACTGTAGCACATTTTTCTGAGCTCATAAATGCATACCACATACATACATCTAAGTAGTGTACTATTTTGTACCTGTTAATCTGTCAAGGGGCTACATACTGTGAAAGGACAGTCAAAAGAAATCACCAGCTGGTGTTTTACTCCAATACGTTTATTAAGCGTACTGTAGCGCAATTTTCTGCCCTCATAAGTGCATACCACATACCTACATCTAAATGGTATACTATTTAGTACCTGTTAATCTGTCAAGGGCCTAGATACTGTGAAATTCCAGGCAAAGTACAAATACTGTTTTAAGTGAAGCGTATTGTACTCCCCTCATATACGCACTAGGTTTGTCACGCAGAGAAGTGCCAGGACATGCACAAAGGCCTAAAATCATCAGGCAGAGGTTGCAGCAGACTAGGGGAGAGTGGCAGCAGGAGAAGCAGAGAGAGGCCTGAGCTCCCGGTATCAGCCAGCAGTCGTGACTCGACCAGCAATCCATCTGCCATCATCGATTGGTTAACATGGTCATCCACTTCATCACAGGTGACATCTGATACCCCCAGTCAACAGTCGGTGAGTTCCTCAGACACAACCCTCAGTTGGTATGCCCCGGGAGCAGTCCTTGTCCTCCCATTGCCTCTGTCCCATACTGTTCCCTCCCCTACAGAAGTATCTTATGCTGTGGGTTCTGCTCCACTATTCACTGAGGACAATCTAATAGAGGACAGTCAGCAGCTGCTCCCTAGACAACAAGTGGAAGAGATATTCACTGCTACCTCCACTAGGTGGGCAAGTAGTGGGAGAGTGACGTGGAAGGCGTTGTTGCCAGGGTTCAGGGTCCTGAAGCAGACACTGTTGAGGAACCTGAGGAGGACATCAGTGACATGCAGACACTTGTTGATGATGATGATGATGATGATGATGAAGCCGATCGCAATTGGGAGCCGGGTGCAGAAGGGGCTTCATCATCATCAGGAGAAGAGAGTTGCAGGTTGCCCATGAGGCAGCAGCTTAGCCAGCGAGGTGGAAGCATGGTTGGCAGTCAACATGGTGGCAGGAGTGGAAATTCTGGAGCCAAACATGCCCGAGGGAGACCACCTGCTTCGCGGCAGCCTACCTTCCTGGGAGTTAGTGGAACAGGGGTTCCTGGAGACAGCGGCAGTAGCAGTCAAGTAGTGTGGACAGTTGGGAAAATCAGCTACTTGGTGGTGTATCAAGCATCGGGAGGAGATTCAAATAGCCACATGCAGGATATGTCAGCAGAAGGATGAAGTGTGGCCCAGGTTGGCACCACGGCCCTGCATCAATATATGCTTCGCCACCATAAAGCGGCCTGGGAGAACCTTGGCTCCAATGTAGTGGTCCAGCCTGCTGCATCAGCCAGTGGCACGCCATTCCCTCTTTCAACCAGCCAAGTCTCCACCACCTCAGCCGAAGGGAGCTGTGCGTCATACCTTCTTCTGTCCCTCCAGATGCTCCTGGCTCCTGCTCCTCCTACTTTTAGTCAGCTATTCCGCCAACAATCCATCAGCGAAGCCATGTCCAAGAGACAACAGTTTGCACCCACTCATCCAATGGCGCAGAAGCTGAATGTGCTCCAGTCTAAGTTGCTGGTGCTGCAGTCCCTGCCTTTTCAAGTGGTGGACTCTGCACCTTTCAGAGAACTGATGGCTTGTGCCGAGCCGAGGTGCAAAGTCTCAAGCCGTCATTTCTTTGCGAAGAAGGCAGTACCAGCCCTGCAAAATTTTGTCGAAGTGAAGGTAGTAAAGTTCTTGAACCTGTTGGTGTGTACCAAAGTGCATGGCAGCGCCAATGTCTGGAGCTGTAACTATAGTCAGAGACAATACATGTCCTTTTCGGCTCACTGGGTGAATGTGGTTTCTGCACAGCCACAACAACAACTTGGACAGGTCGCACCGCTTCCTCCTCCATGGTCTCAGGCCATTGGTCCTGTGACAGTGTGCGACTCCGCCTCCTCATCCTCCACCGAGTCCTAAGCCTCCACTTCCCAGACAAGTCTTAGTGGCTCTTTAGCCTACCATGTGTGCAGGGCACGGCGGTGTCATGCTGTTCTTCACATGGTTTGCCTTGGCAAAAAGAGTCACACAGGGGAGAAACTGCTAAAAGTCATTCGGAAAGAAATCGGAGCATGGCTTACTCCACGAATACTGGAAATGGGAAACATGGTGACTGACCATGGGAAGAACATCTTGTATTCGCTGCGACTGGGAAGGCTGAGCCATTCGCCCTGCATGGCACACGTGTTCAATCTGGTTGTGAAGCAGTTCCTGAAGTGTTCCCACCATTGTCAAGACATCATAACAATGGGAAGGAAACTTTGCATGCACTTCAGCTACTCGTATACCGCAAAGCACGCCCTCCTTGAACTGCTCCTCGTCAGGACGGTATCCCCCAACATAATGTGATTTGTGACGTTGCCACTTGTTGGAATTCCACCCTCCATATGTTGGACTGACTGTACGAACAGAGAAAAACCATCACCGATTTCTTGATGATCCAAGCGGATAGGGGCACTCCCCTGTATAACTTCAATGTGAACCAGTGGCAGCTCATACGTGACACCTGCCATTTGCTCAGGCCCTTTGAGGAAGCCACATTATTAGTAAGTTGCCAGGATTACGGGATGAATTACGTCATTTCTTACAACACGTGTTGGAAACTATGGCTAGTCAGGGCACTGGAGACGTGGCGCCTACATCTCGATGCCGCATGAGCCCTGTGGGGGCTGAACTGGAGGAGGAGGATGAGGGGGAGGGGCACAGTGGAGCACAGTTTAGGTTTCACCAAATGGGCAGTTTTTCTAGTAATATGACAACTTCTAGATCTCCACCTTTTTGGACCCTCACTACCACCACAAAATAGGGGCCCTTTTTACACCCACTGAGAGGGAGGACAAAGTGACCTACTACAGAGGCATCCTATGTTGTCAGTTGGCCGATGCCTATAGGTGCCATTGTCCATCCTCTCGCAGGTCTGAATCGGGGGGCCACCTGCGCTCACCTTCCACTGCCATGGCTGCTGGGGAGGGGTGGGGTGGCAGGAGCTCCATCAGCAGCAGCCTGAGTCTTCACCCGCATAGTGAAGCAACTCATCAGCAGCAGGTAGACCTGGAGTAGGACCTGAACCAGCAGGTGGTGGCATACCTTGACATGCCCATGCCAACACACCTTGAAGATCCGCTGGACTTCTGGGCAACCAAACTTGATTTGTGTCCGCAACTAGCAGAGTTTGCCCTGGAGAAGCTGTCCTGCCCGGCCAGTAATGTGCCATCAGAGCGGGTGTTTAGTGCGGCGGGGGCCATAGTTACCCCGAGGCAAACTCGTCTCTCCACAAAAAATGTGGAGAGACTGACCTTTGTGAAGATGAATCAGGCATGGATCAGCCAGAATTTCCAACCACCAATGCCTCATGCATGAGGGTAGATTGATCATGGTGCCACACCAACACTTCACTAATATGAATAGTGCCAAACAGATTAAACAGGTGCTTCAGCCACCTCCAGGCTGTGTCATTCAGCCACTATATGGTCTCCTCATGCTTCAGCCACCTCCAGGCTGTGCCATTCATCCAATATATGGTTTATTGATGCTTCAGCCAGCTCCAGTCTGTGTCATTGAGCAACTACATGGTTTAGTGATGCTGCTGGGCCTAGGACATTACCTACCACTAGGTACCATACATCTTCATTGGATTAATTTTAAAATTCATATTTTATTCTCAGAGATTGTGAGGCCCTATTGTTTCCTCATCTGCCACCAACACCAGGCTGTGCCATTCAGACACTATACTCCTCGTGCTGCCACAAACTCCAGGCAGTCATTCAGCCTTTATATGGTCTCCTCATACTTATGTCACCTCCAGGCTGTCTCATTCAGCCACTATATGGTCTCTTCTCATGCTTTAGCCAACTCCAGGCTGTGCCATTCAGCCACTATATGGTCTCCTCATACTGATTCCACCTCCAGGCTCTGTCATTATGCTGCTATGTGACATGTGACTCCTTTTTAGATTTGGTCCTTTGTACCCACACGCCGGGGCCCAGGACTCTAAAACTTGGGAGTTAAAATATCAATTTCAAAATCCTCAATTTCAATTTGAACATCTTACATTTCTATTTAAAAATCTAACATTTCAATGGTCTCCTCATGCTTCTGCCAACTCCAGGCTGTGCCATTCAGACACTATATGGTCACCTCATGCTTCTGCCACCTCCAGGCTGTGTCATTCAGCCACTATATAGTCTCCATATATTGACTGTGTATTGTAGGAAACGTGGGTATCCTTGAGTTACTCTGCCAGCATTATTGCCATGTTGATACCAGTAATAAAAGGAATATTGCCAAGGACTAGCAGAAACAGGGAACTGTGTATGGATACTGACCACCGGCTGTTGGAATTGACTGACTATCCCAGGTGGTGGACTTACCATTTTGAAGTTCCTCAGTTCCAGTAGGCTTTAAGTCGTTCTTTCTTTGTTGTGGTTCTTCAGTTGCAGAACTAAGTTGTATCATGTTTTCCTTTTCCTCCGATGAGCTAATGTCACTGGAACACACAATACTCATATTATCATCTAATGAAGGATCCTTTTCTTCAGAGAACGTATGTATCATTTTCTTTTTTTGAATATCAGGTGGTATTCTGACATTTTCTGATTATAAAGGAATTTTGGAATCTGGGTCACAGGTAAAAATAAGTATTTTTGATCGTTCTGTAGCACATTTTTCTGCCCTCATAAGTGCACACCACATACCTACATCTAAGTAGTATACATGTTAATCTGTCAAGGGTCTATATACTGTGAAAGGACAGCCTTTAGTACACACTTACTGCTGTTCTAGACAAAAACAGTTTTAAGAGTAGTGAAGCGTATTGTACTCCCCTCATATCCGCAATAAGTATGTCAGGCAGAGTAGTGATATTTCAATTTCAAAATCCTTAATTTCAATTTCAAAATCTTCAATTTAAATGTAAAAATCTTCAATTTCAATGGTCTCCTCATGCCTGGGCCTAAACATTTTTTATGATAGCACTAGCTACCTAAAATCTTCAATTAAAATGTAAAAATGAATCTTTTAATCTTAGGTATTGTGAAGCCCTAGTGTCTACTCATGCTGCTGCCAACTCCAGGCTGTACCATTCAGCCACTATATGGTCTACTGATGCTGCTGGGCCTGGGTCTGGGCCAATTTTTTTTTTTTTATGCTAGCACTAACTACCCTAAATCTTCAATTTAAATTTCAAAATTCGTCTTTTAATCTTAGGTATAGTGAAGCCCTAGTGTCTCCTCATGTTGCTGCCAACTCCAGGCTGTGCCATTCAGACACTATATGGTCTCCTCATGCTTCAACCACATCCAAACAGTTTCATTCAGCCAATATATGGTCTCCTCATGCTGCCAACACCTAATGTGGAGAGCTATACTGCACCTAATGTGGAGAGCTATACTCCACCTAATGTTGGGGAACTATACTGCACCTAATGTGGGGAACTATATGGCACCTAATGTGGGGGAACCGTACTGCACCTAATGTGGGGGAACTGTATTGCACCTAATGTGGGAAACTATACTGCACCTAATGTGGGGAACTAAACTGCACCTCATGTGGGGGAACTATACTGCACCTAATGTGGGGGAACTATACTGCACCTAATGTGGAGGAACTATACTGCACCTAATGTGGGGGAACTATACTACACCTAATGTGGGGAACAATACTGCACCTAATGTGGAGGAACCATACTGCACCTAATGTGGAAGAACTATACTGCACCTAATGTGGGGAACTATATGGCACCTAATGTGTGGGAACTATACTGCACATAATGTGGGGAACTATATGACAACTAATTTGGGGGAACTATATTGCACCTAATGTGGGGAACTAAGCTGCACCTAATGTGGGGGAACTATACTGCACCTAATGTGGAGAACTATATGGCACCTAATGTGGAGAGCTATACTGCACCTAATGTTGGGACACTATACTGCACCTAATGTGGGGAACTATATGGCACCTAATGTGGGGGAACTGTACTGCACCTAATGTGGGGGAACTATACTGCACCTAATGTGTGGGAACTATACTGCACATAATGTGGGGAACTATATGGCACCTAATGTGGGGGAACTATACTGCACCTAATGTGGAGAGCTATACTGCACCTAATGTGGAGAGCTATACTGCACGTAATGTTGTGAAACTATACTGCACCTAATGTGGGAAACTATATGGCACCTAATGTGGGGGAACTGTACTGCACCTAATGTGGAGGAACTATACTGCACCTAATGTGGGGAACTATACTGCACCTAATGTGGGGAACTAAACTGCACCTAATGTGGGGAAACTATACTGCACCTAATGTGGGGGAACTATACTGCACCTAATGTTGGGGAACTATACTGCACCTAATGTGGGAAACAATATGGCACCTAATGTTGGGGAACTATACTGCACCTAATGTGGGGGAAAATACTGCACCTAATGTGGAGGAACTATACTGCCCCTAATGTGGGGAACTATATGGCATCGAATGTGGGGGAACTATACTGCACCTAATGTGGGGAACTATACTGCACCTAATGTGGAGGAACTATACTGCACCTAATGTGGGGGAACTATACTACACCTAATGTGGGGAACTATACGGCTCCTAATGTGGGGAACTAAACTGCACCTAAAGTGGGGGAACTATACTGCACCTAATGTTAGAGAACTATACTGAACCTAATGTGGGGGAACAATACTGCACCTAATGTGTGGAACTATATGGCACCCAATGTGGGGGAACTATACTGCACCTAATGTGGGGAACAATACTGCACTTAATGTGGAGGAACTATACTGCACCTAATGTGGAGGAACTTTACTGCACCTAATGTGGGGAACTATATGCCACCTAATGTGGGGGAACTATACTGCACCTAATGTGGGGAACTATACTGCACCTAATGTGGGGGAACTATACTGCACCTAATGTGGGGAACTATACTGCACCTAATGTGGGGAACTAAACTGCACCTAATGTGGGGAAACTATACTGCACCTAATGTGGGGGAACTATACTGCACCTAATGTTGGGGAACTATACTGCACCTAATGTGGGAAACAATATGGCACCTAATGTGGGGGAACTATACTGCACCTAATGTGGGGGAAAATACTGCACCTAATGTGGAGGAACTATACTGCCCCTAATGTGGGGAACTATATGGCATCGAATGTGGGGGAACTATACTGCACCTAATGTGGGGAACTATACTGCACCTAATGTGGAGGAACTATACTGCACCTAATGTGGGGGAACTATACTACACCTAATGTGGGGAACTATACGGCTCCTAATGTGGGGAACTAAACTGCACCTAAAGTGGGGGAACTATACTGCACCTAATGTTAGGGAACTATACTGAACCTAATGTGGGGGAACAATACTGCACCTAATGTGTGGAACTATATGGCACCCAATGTGGGGGAACTATACTGCACCTAATGTGGGGAACAATACTGCACTTAATGTGGAGGAACTATACTGCACCTAATGTGGAGGAACTTTACTGCACCTAATGTGGGGAACTATATGCCACCTAATGTGGGGGAACTATACTGCACCTAATGTGGGGAACTATACTGCACCTAATGTGGGGGAACTATACTGCACCTAATGTGGGGAACTATATGGCACCTAATGTGGGGGAACTATACTGCCCCTAATGTGGGGAGCTATACTGCACCTAATGTTGGGGAACTATACTGCACCTAATGTGTGGAACTATATGGCACCTAATGTGGGGTAACTATACTGCACCTCGTGTGGGGGAACTATACTGAACCTAATGTGGGGGGAACTATACTGCACCTAATGTGGGGGAACTATACGGCACCTAATGTGGGGAAACTATACGGCACCTAATGGGGGGGAACTATACTGCACCTAATGTGGGGAACTATACTGCACCTAATGTGGGGAACTATACTGCACCTAATGTGGGGAATTAAACTGCACCTAGTGTGTGGGGAACTATACTGCACCTAATGTTGGGGAACTATTCTGCACCTAATGTGGGGAACAATATGGCACCTAATGTGGGGGAACTATACTACACCTAATGTGGAGGAACTATACTGCACCTAATGTGAGGGAACTATACTGCACCTAATGTGGGGAACTATATGGCACCTAATGTGGGGGAACTATACTGCACCTAATGTGGGGAACTATACTGCACCTAATATGGGGAACTATACTGCACCTAATGTGGGGGAACTATACTGCACCTATTTTTTTATTCAACACTCAGTTTTAACTCTCTCTTTGCTACATAGATTCTAACTAAAAAGGTTGTAACAGACAAAGTCATCTTCTGATGATATGCAAGTTTTAAATGTGTGCACCTAATGTGGGGAACTATATGGCACCTAATGTGGGGGAACTATACGGCACCTAATGTGGGGAACAATACTGCACCTAATGTGGAGGAACTATACTGCACCTAATGTGGGAGAACTATACTGCACCTAATGTTGGGAACTATATGGCACCTAATGTGGGGGAACTATACTGCACATAATGTGGGGAAATGTATGGCACCTAATGTGGGGGAACTATACTGCACCTAATGTGGGGAACTATACTGTACCCAATGTGGAGAACTATATGGCACCTAATGTGGGGGAACTATACTGTACCCAATGTGGAGAACCATATGGCACCTAATGTGGGGGAACTATACTGCACCTAATGTGGAGAGCTATACTGCACCTAATGTGGAGAGCTATACTCCACCTAATGTTGGGGAACTATACTGCACCTAATGTGGGGAACTATATGGCACCTAATGTGGGGGAACCGTACTGCACCTAATGTGGGGGAACTGTATTGCACCTAATGTGGGAAACTATACTGCACCTAATGTGGGGAACTAAACTGCACCTCATGTGGGGGAACTATACTGCACCTAATGTGGGGGAACTATACTGCACCTAATGTTGGGGAACTATACTGCACCTAATGTGGGGAACAATATGGCACCTAATGTGGGGGAACTATACTGCACCTAATGTGGGGAACAATACTGCACCTAATGTGGAGGAACTATACTGCACCTAATATGGGGAAACTATACTGCACCTAATGTGGGGAACTATATGGCACCGAATGTGGGGGAACTATACTGCACCTAATGTGGGGAACTATACTGCACCTAATGTGGGGAACTATACTGCACCTAATGTGGAGGAACTATACTGCACCTAATGTGGGGGAACTATACTACACCTAATGTGGGGAACAATACTGCACCTAATGTGGAGGAACCATACTGCACCTAATGTGGAAGAACTATACTGCACCTAATGTGGGGAACTATATGGCACCTAATGTGTGGGAACTATACTGCACATAATGTGGGGAACTATATGACAACTAATTTGGGGGAACTATATTGCACCTAATGTGGGGAACTAAGCTGCACCTAATGTGGGGGAACTATACTGCACCTAATGTGGAGAACTATATGGCACCTAATGTGGAGAGCTATACTGCACCTAATGTTGGGACACTATACTGCACCTAATGTGGGGAACTATATGGCACCTAATGTGGGGGAACTGTACTGCACCTAATGTGGGGGAACTATGCTGCACCTAATGTGTGGGAACTATACTGCACATAATGTGGGGAACTATATGGCACCTAATGTGGGGGAACTATACTGCACCTAATGTGGAGAGCTATACTGCACCTAATGTGGAGAGCTATACTGCACGTAATGTTGTGAAACTATACTGCACCTAATGTGGGAAACTATATGGCACCTAATGTGGGGGAACTGTACTGCACCTAATGTGGAGGAACTATACTGCACCTAATGTGGGGAACTATACTGCACCTAATGTGGGGAACTAAACTGCACCTAATGTGGGGAAACTATACTGCACCTAATGTGGGGGAACTATACTGCACCTAATGTTGGGGAACTATACTGCACCTAATGTGGGAAACAATATGGCACCTAATGTTGGGGAACTATACTGCACCTAATGTGGGGGAAAATACTGCACCTAATGTGGAGGAACTATACTGCCCCTAATGTGGGGAACTATATGGCATCGAATGTGGGGGAACTATACTGCACCTAATGTGGGGAACTATACTGCACCTAATGTGGAGGAACTATACTGCACCTAATGTGGGGGAACTATACTACACCTAATGTGGGGAACTATACGGCTCCTAATGTGGGGAACTAAACTGCACCTAAAGTGGGGGAACTATACTGCACCTAATGTTAGAGAACTATACTGAACCTAATGTGGGGGAACAATACTGCACCTAATGTGTGGAACTATATGGCACCCAATGTGGGGGAACTATACTGCACCTAATGTGGGGAACAATACTGCACTTAATGTGGAGGAACTATACTGCACCTAATGTGGAGGAACTTTACTGCACCTAATGTGGGGAACTATATGCCACCTAATGTGGGGGAACTATACTGCACCTAATGTGGGGAACTATACTGCACCTAATGTGGGGGAACTATACTGCACCTAATGTGGGGAACTATATGGCACCTAATGTGGGGGAACTATACTGCCCCTAATGTGGGGAGCTATACTGCACCTAATGTTGGGGAACTATACTGCACCTAATGTGTGGAACTATATGGCACCTAATGTGGGGTAACTATACTGCACCTCGTGTGGGGGAACTATACTGAACCTAATGTGGGGGGAACTATACTGCACCTAATGTGGGGGAACTATACGGCACCTAATGTGGGGAAACTATACGGCACCTAATGGGGGGGAACTATACTGCACCTAATGTGGGGAACTATACTGCACCTAATGTGGGGAACTATACTGCACCTAATGTGGGGAATTAAACTGCACCTAGTGTGTGGGGAACTATACTGCACCTAATGTTGGGGAACTATTCTGCACCTAATGTGGGGAACAATATGGCACCTAATGTGGGGGAACTATACTACACCTAATGTGGAGGAACTATACTGCACCTAATGTGAGGGAACTATACTGCACCTAATGTGGGGAACTATATGGCACCTAATGTGGGGGAACTATACTGCACCTAATGTGGGGAACTATACTGCACCTAATATGGGGAACTATACTGCACCTAATGTGGGGGAACTATACTGCACCTATTTTTTTATTCAACACTCAGTTTTAACTCTCTCTTTGCTACATAGATTCTAACTAAAAAGGTTGTAACAGACAAAGTCATCTTCTGATGATATGCAAGTTTTAAATGTCTGCACCTAATGTGGGGAACTATATGGCACCTAATGTGGGGGAACTATACTGCACCTAATGTGGGGAACAATACTGCACCTAATGTGGAGGAACTATACTGCACCTAATGTGGGGGTACTATACTGCACCTAATGTGGGGAACTATATGGCACCTAATGTGGGGGAACTATACTGCACCTAATGTGAGGAACTATGCTGCACCTAATTTGGGGGAACTATACTGCACCTAATGTTGGGGAACTATACTGCACCTAATGTGGGGAACTGTACTACACCTAATGTGGGGGAACTATACTGCACCTAATGTGGGGGAACTATACTGCACCTAATGTGGGGGAACTATACTGCACCTAATGTGGGGGAACTATACTGCACCTAATGTGGGGAACTATACTGCACCTAATGTGGAGAGCTATACTGCACCTAATGTGGGTGAGCTATACTGCCTCTGATTAAGGGGGGCAGGGGACTGGTGAAGCAGGACATAGGACTGATTAAGGGGGCAGGGGATGATTAAATATATTTAAAAAAATTTGTTACAAAGATTTTTTTCCTCTCTGTGTATGTTTATGGGGTAATAGCGGGGGGCGGTGCCACAAGGTAAGCTCGCACAGGGCGCCTGAACACCTCAGGCCGGCCCTGGCTTCAGCCACATCCAAGCTGTGTAATTCAGCCACCATATCTTCTCCTCATGCTGCCAACACCTCCATGCTGTGTCAATTAGCCACTGCATGGACCCCTCATGCTGCCAACACCTCCACTCTGTGTCATTCAGCCACTATATGGTCTCCTCATGCTGCCAACACCTCCATGCTGTGTCAATTAGCCACTGCATGGACCCCTCATGCTGCCAACACCTCCACTCTGTGTCATTCAGCCACTATATGGTCTCCTCATGCTGCTAACACCTCCACTCTGTGCCATTCAGCCACTATATGGTCTCCTCATTCTGATGCCACCTCCAGACTCTGTCGGCTCTGCGGCAGTGATTCTGAAAGCGATGCCTGTAATCTGTATGTCATTCTGAATAACAGTATTATTTCACTACCCCAGCACACTCCATATGCGTGTTAGAACAAAGCAAAGTGTTCCACACCCCTATTGAGGCTCTCCGTTTTTAATATAGATTCGCCGCAAATAAATTCAGATCAAACCAAATTTTTTCGTTATATTCGGCGAATCGGCCAAATCAAATTTTTCAAAAATTCGTTCATCTCTAATGGACTGTATGGAAGAGAGAGGGAATGAGGATCTTACACAAGGCGACACTGATGAGGACAAGGAGGAGCATGACCAACCTTGGCAGTATGGGAAGGAGGTGGATCAATCTGGCAAGGATGGCTAGGTGTATAAGATAGGAAAGTGGGACCGGCACTGCTTGCTCTGTGATAGGTAAATGTCTGGTTGCAGGAGTAGGAGTACTGTTCACACTGTGAGGTATGGTGGTGCTCTAGAGTGGCAGATGGGTTGCAAACAATATTCAAAGAAACAAAGAAAGCTGACGACTCACCAAATCTTCTCAAAATCTTCTTTTATTTGCGCATAATACTCACATACAGATGACTGTTTGGGGGAGGCACATACCGGGGGGGGCACCTAATGTGGAGGCACATACCGGGGGGGGGGTACAAAAGGCGACAGCAGCAGCCGATGTTTCGCACGGGTTACGTGCTTCATCTGGCCTGGTGTATGCTTTCATGCTTGCTCAATAACGAGCATATTGTGGGTTTGAAGGGAAGAGAGGAGTACTGGATAGCCACACTCTTAGACCCTCGGTATAAACCCAAAATGAGGGAATCTTTCTCACCTTCTGAGAAGGAGGCTAAATTGGATTTGTAGAAGGAGAAGCTATGCAGCCAGCTTGCCAAGGCTTTCCAGCAACAAACACCTGCTGAAAGGGGGTCCAGTCTCTGCTCTCCCCAGAGTCAACACTCCACTACCTCTGCCAGCACTACCCCAGCAAGAGGCAGGAGAATCAGCAGCAGCAATGGCGGCATCTTGACGTTTGAGCACATGATGGCGAAGTTTCTGCATCCTGTATGCTCCCCTGACATGAGTCATGAAAGGGATGTTAACCACCACCTTAACAACCAGGTTAAGGCCTACCTCAGCAGTGCCCTTTCTCTGACAGGTACCATGAGCCCAGACTCCCAGACCATGGACTTCTGGCCCACTAGATAATAACATTGGCCAGAACTTGCCCAGTTTGCAATGAGTGTTCTGTCTTGTCCACCCTCTAGTGTCACTTCAGAGAGAGTGTTAAGCGTAGCAGGCAGTGTGGTCACCCCAAAGCAAACAAGATTGTCAGCAAGCAGCGTGGAGAAACTGACTTTTACTAAAATGAAACAGGCATGGATCAGTGAGGAATTTAAACCTCGTGTTTCAGATGCCACTGATTAGGCAGTACTACCACCACCCCTGCTGGATCCTAGTGACATCAGTCCACCATCTCACTGTGTATGCTAGTGAAATCTGTCCACCATCTCATGCTGTACAATAGAAACATCAGTTAGATACCAACCCACCACCTTCCTGCCACTACCAGTCCTCCATCTCATGCTCTACATTAGTGACATCAATCCGCCATCTCATGCTATACACTAGTGACATCTGATCGCTATCTCAAGCTGTACGCTAGTGACATAAGTCTGCCAGCTTATGCTGTACGTTAGTGTCATCTGATTGCCATCTCATGCTGTACAATAGTAACATCAGCCACCAGCCCACCATTTTCCTGCCACTATCAGTCTGCCATCTCATGCTGTATGGTAGTGACATCTGTCCTCCATCTCATTCTGTACGCTATAAACATCTGTCTTCCATCTCATGCTGTACGCTATTAACATCAGTCAGCAACCACCTGCTGTACGCAGGTTACTAAGGGCAAAACCAATCCACCATCACCCTCCTTCCAGCCAGGCCTACACATACATAAAGAACTATTTCTTTTTCAGTCTTCACTATTTTAGAACGCCAATTCTGTTACTACTCCCAAAAAAGGGATCATTTTTGGCATGCTGGGAAAAATCAATCATGTCTTCTTCATTTGCTAGACTAAGAACGTGTTACTACTACCAATAGATGGATAATTTTTTGAATGCTTGGAATAATTAATGCTGTCTTCTTCACTTGCTAGACTAAGAACCTGTTACTACTTCCAAAAAAGGGATAGTTTTTGGAACACTTGGAAAAATCCATACATAGTGCATGGACTATGAGGGGAAATTGCTGAATAAAGCGGAGAGTGGAGGGGGAGGAATTTAGGGAATGTTATAGGTCTGCCTAAAGAGTGTGCGTTTTTAGGGCATTAAGCAGAATGTAGAGCTTGGGTAGAGTGGTAGACAAAGATACGGGTGAGGTAGGGAGGTGCCGACCCGTCAACAGCTTTATAGGTGAGAGTAAGGATATTGTATTCTGACCTGAATAACTAACTAGTACAGTGACAAGGTGGTAAAGAGGGAAAACAGCCCTGATCCCCCTGAAGGGATAGGAGTAAGCTGGCAGGGTTCCACCCCTCCTATCCCTGCTAACAATAGCAGATCTAGTGCGGGGGGGGGGGTTAACGTTCAGTTCCACCATTCTGTAAATCCATGGTAGTCCGGGCAGAGCGGGGGAACTGTCCTTTCATTAAGCAGAATGTAGAGCTTGGGTAGAGTGGTAGACAAAGATACGGGTGAGGTAGGGAGGTGCCGACCCGTCAACAGCTTTATAGGTGAGAGTAAGGATATTGTATTCTGACCTGAATAACTAACTAGTACAGTGACAAGGTGGTAAAGAGGGAAAACAGCCCTGATCCCCCTGAAGGGATAGGAGTAAGCTGGCAGGGTTCCACCCCTCCTATCCCTGCTAACAATAGCAGATCTAGTGCGGGGGGGGGGGGGTTAACGTTCAGTTCCACCATTCTGTAAATCCATGGTAGTCCGGGCAGAGCGGGGGAACTGTCCTTTCAGCGGTGGCAGAGGTCCCTTAACGGCGGTGGGCAGCAATCCTCTTCCTGCTGCTGCGTGCAGCAATCCTCCTCTGGCAATCCTGCTGGTAAGTTGTTGCCTAGCAACATCTGGAGGGCCACAGTTTGGAGGCCACTATAGAGTGGTCTCTAAACTGTAGCCCTTCAGATGTTGCATAACTACAACTCCCAGCATTCCCAGACAGTTATTTGTTGTCTGGGCATGCTCGGATTTGTAGTTTTGTAACAGTGAGAGCTACAGTTTGGAGATCACTGTGCAGTGGTCTGTAAACTGTGGCCCTTTAAATCTTGCATAACTCCAACTTCCAGCATGCAAGAACAGCAAACATCTCGGCATGCTGGGGGTTGTAGTTGCGTACCTCCAACTGTTGCATAACTACTTATCCCAGCCCCTTTGGCGAGCAGTACATGCTGGGAGTTGTTGTTTTGCAACAGCTGGAGGCACACTGGTTGGAAAATACTGAGTTTTCAAACCAGTGTGCCTCCAGCTGTTGCAAAAGTACAACTCCCAGCATGCACGGTTTGCCAGTGCATGCTGGGAGTTGTAGTTTTGCAACAGCTGGAGGTTTTCCCCCCCATGGGAATGTACAGGGTACATTGACACGGGCGGGGGTTTACAGTGAGTTTCCTACTTCAAGTTTGAGCTGCGGCAATGAAAAACATCTCGTACAGCAGTGTTTCCAAAACGGAGCCTCCAGCTGTTGAAAAACAACATCTCCCAGCATTTCAGGACAGCCACTGACTGTCCAAGCATGCTGGGAGTTTAGCAACAGCTGGAGGCACCCTGTTTTGGAGTCACTGGCATAGAATATTTTTGGTAGCGGAGGCAATTGTAACGCTTGCATCCGAGTACACCCCTATGCAAATCCTTAATTTAGGCCTCAAAAGCGCATGGCGCTCTCTCACTTTGGAGCCCTGTCGTATTTCAAGGAAACAGTTTGGGGCCACATATGGGGTATTTCCGTACTCGGAAGCAATTGCGTTACAAATTTTGGGAGGCTTTTTCTCCTTTTACCCTGTATGAAAAGGAAAAGTTGGGGTCTACACCAGCCTGTTAGTGCAAAAAAAATAAAAAATAAATGTACACTAACATGCTGGTGTTGCCCCATACTTAAGTAAAAGGAAAAAAAGACCCCCAAAATTTATCCTGAGTACAGATTTACCCCATATGTGAATGTAAAATGCTCTGCGGACGCACAAGGCTCAGGAGTGAGATCACAATATATACATTTGAGGCCTAAATTGGTGATTTGCACAGGGGTGGCTGATATTATAGAAGTTGTGACATAAAAGCAAAAACCTAAATACTCATATGTTACCCCATTTTGGAAACTATACCCCTCACGGAACGTGACAAGGGTTATAGTGAGCCTTAACACCCCACAGGTGTTTGACAAATTTTCATTAAAGTTGGATGTGTAAATGAAAAAAAAAAAATTTCACTAAAATTCTAGTGTTACCCCAAATTTTTCATTTCCACAAGGAAAAATAGGAAAAAAGCCCCCAAAAATGTGTAACCTTGTTTCTTTTGAGTATGGAAATACCCAATATGTAGATGTAAAGTGCTCTGCAGGGGCACTATAGGGCTCAGAAGAGAAGGAGCGGCATGGGGCTTTTGGAGAGAAAATATGTCCACAAAGCCCCCATGGTGCCAGAACAATGGACCCCCTCACATGTGACCCCATTTTGGAAACTACACCCCTAGCGGAATGTTACAAGGGGTGCAGTGAGCATTTACACCCCACAAGTGTCTGACAGATTTTTGGACCAGTGGTACGTGAAAATGAAAAATTTTATTTTTCATTTGCTCAGCCCACTGTTCCAAAGATCTGTCAAACACCAGTGGGGTGTAAATGCTCACTGCACCCCTTATTAAATTCTGTAAGGGGTGTAGTTTTCCAAATGGGGTCACGTGTGGCACCATGAAGGCTTTGTAAATGAACATGGCCCCCAACTAGTGTTGCTCACGAATATTCGCAATACGAATTTTATTCGCGAATATAGCATATTCGCAAATTGGCAAATATTCGCGAATATAGCGCTATATATTCGTAATTACAAATCTTTTTTTTTTTCTTTTTTTTTTTTCACAGTACACATCACAGTGATCCCCCCTCTCTGCTTCCAGCTTGTGTGGTGTAAAGAAGGCTCTAATACTACTGTGTGAGACTGGTGTGCGAATTTTCGCATATGCGAATTTTTGCTTATGCTAATTTTGCATATGCTAATTTTCGTATATGTTATTTTCGCATACGCGACTTTTCGCACATGCGAAAATAAAACGAGAATATGCGAATATTCGCAAATATATGACGAATATTCGCCCATATATTCGCGAATATTCGCGAATTCGAATATGGCCTATGCCGCTTAACACTACCCCCGACTTCCATTCCAAATGAAAATGTTATTTCTCATTTGCACAGTCCACTTTTCCAAAGATCTGTCAAACACCAATGGGGTGTAAATGCTGACTGCACCCCTTATTAAATTCTGTCAGGGGTGTAGTTTCCAAGATGGGGTCACATGTGGCACCATGGGGGCTTTGTAAATGAACATGGCCACGACTTTCATTCCAAACAAATTCTCTCTCCAAAAGCTCAATGGCACTCCTTCACTTCTGAGCATTGTAGTTCCCCTGCAGAGCACTTTACATCCACATATGGGATATAAAGTGAAAATTCATCAAACATCTGTGGGGTGTTAAGGCTCACTGTACCCCTTGTCACATTCTCTAAGGGGTGTAGTTTCCCAAATAGTGTGCCATGTGTTTTTTTTGTTTATTTATTTATTTATTTATTTTTGCTGTTCTGGAACCATAGGGGCTTCCTAAATGAGACATGCCCCTAAAAAAATAATTTCAGCAAATTTCGCTCTCCAACACAGAGCACTTTACATCCACATATAAGGTATTACCTTTTTCAAGAGAAAATGGGTGAAAAATTTTAGGAGACATTTTCTCCTTTTACCCCTTGTGAAAATGAAAAATTTGGGGTAACACCAGCATTTTAGTGAAAAAAATCGAATTTTTCATTTTCACATTCCACTTTAACAAAAGTTAAACCTGTGGGGTGTTAAGGCTCACTATGCCCCTTGTTATGTTACTTGAGGGGTTTAGTTTCCCAAATTGTGTGCCATGTGGTTTTTTTGTTCTGGCACCATGTGGGCTTCCTAAATGTTACATGCCCCCCAAAAAAACATTTCAACAAATTTGCTCTCCAAAATCCCATTGTCACTCCTTCTCTTCTGAGCCCTTTACATCAACATATGAGGTATTTCCTTACTCGAGAGAAATTAGGATACAAATTTTGGTGGCTTTTTCTCATTTTACCCCTTCTAAAAATGGAAAACAAATGGGTCTACAAGAACATGTTAGATTTAGAATTTTCTCCTCTACTATGCTACTATTCCTGTGAAATGCCTTAAGGGTTAACAAACTTTGAATACTTTAAGGGGTGTAGTTTTCATAATGGGGTCCATTATGGGGTATTTCTAGCGTAAAGAACCTCAAATTCACTTCAAAACAAAACTGGTCCCTGAAATTTTCGTGAAAAATTAGAAAATTGCTCCTAAGCTTTGAAGCCCTCTAATGTCTTTAAAAAGTAAAAACATGTCAACTTTATGATGCAAACATAAAGTAGACATATTGTATGTGTGAATCCATAATTCATTTATATGGCATGTCCATTTTCCTTACAAGCAGAGAGTTTAACATTTTTCATGAAATTTTAGAATTTTTCACCAAGAAATTATGGAAGTATCGATGAAAATTTACCAATTACATAAAGTAGAAAATGTCATGAAAAAACTGTCTCGGAATCAAATTCATAAGTTAAAGCATCCCAGAGTTATTAATGCTTAAAGTGACAGTGATCAGGTTTGCAAAAAAAAATGCTCTGGTCCTTAAGGGGTTAATTTTATTGTAAATTTATTGTAATCTATATTGGAGGTTCCTTTAAGCCTAATTGAGAAAAAAAGTAACACATTAGGGCACTATTGTTATCATTAGTGATGAGCGGCATTGGCCATATTCGAATTCGCAATATTTCGTGAATATATAGACGAATATTCATCCTATATTTGCGAATTTCGTGAATTTGTTATATTCGCATTATTTGCATATGCAAATATTCGCATATGCGAACATTCACATATTTGAATATTTGCATATTCGCGTATTCGAGGAAGAAGACAGTGAGGGGGTGGTCAATTTTACTATTGGTTACTAGAGGTGTTGTTGATAACCTCTGACAAGTGTATTTATTTGCATCATTCTAATTGGCCCACAAGTGAAAAGAAGGAATATGCGAATATTCACATATGCGAATATGCGCATATGCGAATATTCCCATATTCGGAAAAATGAATATTTTCAGTTTTGAATATATAGCGAATATATTCGCAATAGCAATAAAAATTTGAAATGTGAATATTCACGCACAACACTAATTATCATGTATGCAAACACATACAGACACATGCGTGCATAGATACGGGTATATATTGCAACTGAATAAACTGAACTGATGCCAGCTTTCTCAGGAAATTGGAACTGCTGCTTCAAAAACATTAAAGAAATAATGATACAAAGAGATGAGAATAGAAAAGGATGGAATTGACTTTGACATGAAAGGATATCCCTCAAGTTATGAAATAAATGACTTATCCATTTTTCCAGGAATATGCTTTGTTTTAAATGACAAGCAAAATAATCACACATGACACAATTTTGAAAATGCATGAAGTTATAGTGGATGGCAGTAATACAATTATTGCATGCTATTGAAATAAAACGGGCTGAAACTAGAAACTGGTTGAAATAGCACATAGTTCTTTTCTTATTTATAGTCTGATGGAATGCTTACATTTTGCATGCAAGCAAAATATGTATATGCACATATACAAAATAAGAATGTATTAACTTTCTGATGTCTGCCAAATCTGTAAGCAAAATGAACAACTATATTAATATACATCATTGCATATAAAACACATAGGGGGAGATTTAATAAGGTTTTCTTTGGTAATTTTTTTTTAGTAATTATTATTTTTTTGCTTTGTTTTTCATTATGTGTGCCAAAAAAAAAAAAAAAAAAGTTCATTATAAATTTGCCACATGAAAGCAAAACACAATAAATCACTTCAGAATACCATTTTATATGATACAAAGCAGCAGATAACAGCCAGTGGTAAAACAATTTTATTGGAACTAGGGTAAAAGCGACTAGGCTTGTGGCACAGCCAGGTAAAAACATGCAACAGAGCACAGAAAAGTAAGCGTGGAAGCATTTCGGGTTTTAACCCTTCCTCTATGCAGGCAATTGTTGGGTACACACAGGTATACAGTATATGGTGATCCCTAAGTGTGAGAGGAGGGGCACAGGGAGACAAGATCCTACCTTAACCACTTCACTACTACCAGAGGATCAGACCAGTACAAGAAACATTTAGTGTGAATATACTCAAAGTGTACAAAGAAACACAGGTAGAACAAGTACAAAAGGAATAACATATCACAAGACGCATGATAATGGATGGTTACCAACGTTGATGACAGTGATGTTCAGTAGTGAAAGATTAAATCCATTCTATAATTTAAACCTGATGGCTGTGAAGTCTGTAGTGCATAAATCCAATATTGCTCCCTATTGTGCAGCAGTTTTAAATGGTCTCCACTAGGGATGTCCCGATACCATTTTTTTAAGACCGAGTACGAGTACCGATACTTTAATTCAAGTACTCGCCGATACCAAGTACGAGTACTTTTATTTTAAAGGGAATCTGACAGCAGGGTGACCCGGTTTCTGCCGCTGCTTACCGTATATGTGGGTCCTTGTTGTGTACAATGGAGGTGGCTGCTGTAATATGAACCAAGATTTCTCTCTTCTCCATTGGACAGAAGAGGGAATTTCCATTGGCGTTGAGACCGATGACCACATGGTGAGCAGCGGCAGAAACCGGGTCACCTTCACTATCTACCTATAAATTGATGTTAGTGCAGGTGACTCTGCTGTAAGATTGTCTTTAATAGTAGGGAGTATCCCCCTTTAGACATTAGCAGGGCCCCCTTTAGACATTAGCAGGGGCCCCCTTTAGATGTTAGCAGCCCCCTCCCCCTTTAGAGGTTAGCAGCACCCCTCCCCCTTTAGACATTAGCAGGGCCCCCCTTTAGACATTAGCAGCCCCCCTCCCCCTTTAAACAGCAGGGCCCTCTTTAGACAGCAGGGCCCCCCTTTAGACATTAGCAGCCCCCCCCCTTTAGACAGTAGGACCCCCTTTAGACATTAGCAGCCCCCTCCCCCCTTTAGACTTTAGCAGGGCCCCCTTTAGACATTAGCAGGGGCCCCCCATTAGACATTAGCAGGGCCCCCCTTTAGACATTAGCAGCCCCCTCCCCCTTTAGAGGTTAGCAGCACCCCTCCCCCTTTAGACATTAGCAGGGCCCCCCTTTAGACATTAGCAGCCCCCCTCCCCCTTTAAACAGCAGGGCCCCCCTTTACACAGCAGGGCCCCCCTTTAGACATTAGCAGCCCCCCTCCCCCCTTTAGACAGCAGGACCCCCTTTAGACATTAGCAGCCCCCTCCCCCCTTTAGACTTTAGCAGGGCCCCCTGTAGACATTAGCAGCCCCCCCCTGTAGACATTAGCAGGGCCCCCTTTAGACATAAGCATGGCCCCCTTTAGACATAAGCAGGGCCCCCTTTAGACATAAGCAGGACCCCCTTTAGACATAAGCAGGGCCCCCTTTGACCATAAGCAGGACCCCCCTTTAGACATAAGCAGGGCCCCCTTTAGACATAAGCAGAACCCCCCTTTAGACATAAGCAGGGCTCCCTTTAGACATAAGCAGGACCCCCCTTTAGACATAAGCAGGGCCCCCTTTAGACATAAGCAGGACCCCCCTTTAGACAGCAGCCCTCACCTTTGTAGACAGCTCACCTGCAGCTGTCCTCTGTCGGCTGCTGCAGCTGCCGCTCCACTGCTTTGTCCTCTCCCGTCGCACCATGGAGATCTATGGAGGAGCATGTGACATACACGTCACTCTGCTTCCTCCGTAGCGTTACGCTGGGCGCAGGGAAGGAGGAGTGACGTGTGTCACATGCTCCTCCATCGATCGCCACGATGCAGACGGGAGAACCGGTGGTGAAGGTCGGGACACAGAACGCTTCAAGACACAGTTTTCTTCACTACACCAGGTAGCGGAGTGGCAACAGGTATCGGACATGGTATCGGAGACATTGAAGGAGTACCTGATACCATGGAAATGGCCAGTATCGGCCCCGATACCGACACTAGTGTCGGTATCAGGACATGCCTAGTCTCCACCTAGCAAAGGTTTACAGACCAATTCTACTCCATGAAAAACAAGGGAGGATAAATCTCCAGAGTGAACATCTCGGAAGTGTCGTGACACCACAGAGATGTTCACACCATGCAGATTTTGAGATGCACGTATATGTTCCTGAATCCTTTTCTTTAAAGGGCATTTTGCACTACTAATATAAGACACATTACAAGTACTACAATGCATCCTGTATACAACAAAGGAAGACTGGAAGTTCATGAAGGAATTTATATGGAAGGTTTTATTACTATCATTAGTGGGAATGACTTTAGTTTTAGATGCAAATCTACAAACCACACAACATGATAACCCACATAGAAAAAAGCCTTTAACTGCCAGCCATGTGTCACTACGATGACTTTTGTGTGATGAATACATACTGGGGGATAACAGGCTGCCCAAAGCAGGTCCTTGTCTTGAAGAGAAAGAGCACCCTTTGTGTACAAACAGTGGATCCTGACCTAACACAGGTAAATATGTTTTACAATTTTAATCACCTCAGGACATTCTACACTGTAATTAGTCACAAAGGTAATTTTATCTTCTTGATTATGAATGGAATTCTGTTTTGTGTGGGACAAGAAGGTCCCTTTTATCTTTGGACATTGCCCTAGACATGGCTCTGTTCAATAACCGAGTGGATGGTGTGAACATCTCTGGGGTGTCACGACACTTCCGAGATGTTCACTCTGGAGATTTGTCCTCCCTTGTTTTTCATAGAGTGAAATTGGTCCGTAAACCCTTGTGAGGTGGAGACCATTTAAAACCCCTGCGCAATAGGGAGGTATATTGGATGTATGCACTACAGACTTCACAGCCATCAGGTTTGAATTATACAACAGATTTAATATTTCATTATTGAACATCACTGTCATCAGCGTTGGTAACCATCCCTTATCATGCGTCTTGTGATATTTTATTCCTCTTGTACTTGTTTCTGGGCTTTATGAGAGGATTTTTCTCCCTGTGTTTCTTTGCACACTTTGAGTATATTCACACTAAATGTTTTGTTTACGTTTCTTGTACTGGTCTGATCCTCTGGTAGTAGTGAAAGGGTTAAGGTAGGAGCTTGTCTTACTTATGATTCACCTTAGGGATCACCATACATACCTGTGTGTACCCAGCAATTGTGTGCATAGACGAAGGGTTATGCCCTGAAACGTGTCCACGCTTACTTTTCAGTGCTCTGTTTCATGTTTTTACCTGGCTGTGCCACAAGCCTAGTGGCTTTTACCCTGGTTCCAATAATAAAGATGACTTTGTTTTATCACTGGCTGTTATCTGCTGCTTTGTATCCTGTTTGGAGTCCTAGCTGTGTTGGGGATCCTTAAGAGCGGACCCTCCTGCTGCTACCATTTTATATGAATCATTTTCTTCTGCGCAACTTTGTACACCAAATGTAAGCCAAAAAAAATTCAAACATTTTATAAACCTCCCCCTGCCTTTGTCCATTTAAGGGTCATCATCAAATATGACTTAACTTCTCTGAGTATATATATATATATATACACATATATCTAGAAAAATCTTTGGATTTTTATGTTGCTATTTAGCACTAACTCCAGACTTTCTGAATGTTTGACTAGGGTTAATACAAAATTACTCATTTGTATATGTTAATGAGCTTAGGCTGGGCAAAAAATACTCACCTGTCCCTGTTCCCCTGCTGCCACTATTCCAACAATGCCTTGTCACACTGCCCAGCACCTCCTGGACTCAGTCTTGACACAAGGATATGCCAGGTTAGCCAACTCCTGGCTAGACACCCCTGTTGGCTGAATTAGCACTTCTTTGTGTCGAGATTGGATGCCAAGCAACTGGATCAGGCCTCATCAAAGCTATGCCTACAGGGAATAAGGCAAGCAAGTATACATTTTATTATTCATTTAGCCTACCTTTGTCCCATTTACATATAAAAATGAACCCTTGCCAGTTATTTTTCATTGCAGTTTATTTAAGGTACAAAAATATACATGTTGAGAGAATTTGTTTCTTTTTAAACATTTTTGAGGAGCTCAGCTGCCAGGCCTCCAAAATAACTGACAAGTAATGAATGTCTATGATAAAAAAAAAAAATACCTTTTATTTTCCCATTGCTGCCAATTAGTCTGCAGAAATTAGCATCTGTCAAACTGAACAGTTATAACTACATATTTGTATTCATTTCAAAAATTGGGCAGGTTTGTAGCCATTTCTTACTATGCCTATATAATTCACAAGTAACATTAAAGGCTATGGAAACTTTTGACATGTAAAAATGACTTTTTGACCAGTGGTTACGTTGAGTTAAAAAAAAGTTACAGTTCGAGGCTGTAAAAAATGTTTTCCTCAATTTCTTTTCAAACACCCAAATGGAAAAACCTCTTGTGTTGCAAATATTGTGCACATATGTATAGATAAAAGTTCTTTTGGTGTTGACAATATGAGTGTATTATGATATTGAACCATTCAGAGTAGTAGATCCTGAAGATGTGCATAAATGACAAGTTAGCAATGAATATGTTATTGTAATGATATGCAGATTTGGTTAGAGCATTTGGTGAAGCAAAGAAGACAAAGAACACAAAGAAATCTGTTTCATATGGAATAGATATGTAAATATGACAGAGCTTGTCCTGGGAAAATGACTCTTTTCTCAGCACATCTTCATTCCTGTACTTATTTCCTCTTCTTTAGATATTAAAACAGCCTGCAAAATCTCCTCTCCAGTGCAGATGTAGACCATGTGTGTATGATCTCTCTCCCTTCTCAATGCAGATGCAGTTATGGGTGGATCTTAATGCTGTTGGACTGAGATATTTGTCACTGCCCCCCAATGTCCTTCACTGCCAGACACCATCCCCATATCCCCCACTGCCACCATTTTCCCACTGTCACACATGCTTCACATTGACCCCAATGTCAATTACTCCCTGCATCCCCCTCTTTTACACAGATTGCTCTCTGTGGGTACTATACTCTACAGGCAGTGCCATGCATAAAGCAGCATATTACAAGCACAGTTTATTACAAGCGCTCTTTCCTCCTATATACGTATACCCACTTGACCACAGGTGGCATGTGACCATGCTCCCAGACATCCTGTTACAACTTAAAGAGGCACTGTCATAGTTAAAAACTTTTCATATATTGCAGGACTCATTATAATATGACATTTCACAATATACACCTGTTAATTTTTTTTTTATTTTCACCTGCAATTCAAGCTCAAAATAGCCGCCACTAGGGGTCGCCTGTTTTTTAGCCAGACAGACTAGTCTAGATTTTACAGCATACTGGATACTGGCCGTAAAGCATACCGGTATCCAGTATAGGAGATTTCTATTGAGTGTATGCAAAACTACAGATAAAGGATGTGTGGACATGCTGGGAGCTGTAGTTTTACAACAGCTGAAGGCAACACTGCTCTAACACAGTTATTTACAAACATTGCAGCTTAAGTTGTTACTGAACTACAACTCCCAGCATGCTGAAATAGTCAAAGCTTTCTCGGACTCCTGAATGACAAAGAAGTTGATCAGACATTCAGGAGTCTGTGAAAGATGAATGACACACATAGTGACAGCTATGCTGATTAGCATCCAGCTTTACTAGGAGAAGATAAAACAGATAGAACATGTATTCATAAAAATGCTGTACTTTTATCTAAAAAATCCTTGCACTAATTTTATAAAGATCTATTCTTATATTTTTACATTTTATCCTGCTATGAATTCACCATAATGTCTTCTGATAACTTCAGGCAAGCTCCAAGTATCTTCCTCTGACACATGACACAGCATAAAACCAGAGAGGAAAGGGTTACAGAATAGAGAATACTGATTGGCTGACTGCCCAGGCTTGCTCCTGTGAGGGAGACAGACTGACACGCCCCCTCCAGCCTGCACAATGAAAAAGTAACTCACCAGCAGATAAATGCTTATATCTCTGGATATATAGGTCGGAGACACATAAAAATTATATGCACATGATCAGGATTGGGTCCTGAGTAACATATCACTTTTTTTCTTTTTTTTGCACTATGACAGGTACGCTTTAAATCTTACTTACATTCACCCAGGGGCATAGCTATAGGGGGTGCAGAGATAGCAGTCGCACTAGGACCCTGGTGGCCCAGGGGCCCCAAAGCACATCTGCCCCATAAGAGACCAGTAATATAATTAGTACATGGTGCCCAGATTTTGAATCGGAGCCCAGAAGCTACATGTTACCCCTCTGCATTCACCATGTTTGCACCATGCTCCCTGATTACCATTTTTATGTAATGGCAAACTAGATGAAATTTGTGTGGACATTTTCTGCAGCAAACCTGCAGAAAAATCTGTATCAAAAAGTGCAGATTTGCTATAGATTTTACCTTTTCTATTGATTTAAACATGAAATATCTGCAACAAATCCACAGACTATGCTAGTTTTCACAACCAAAAAAAAGGTATACTGAAGTTAACCAGTAGTGTTAACCAGTGTTAACCAATAATTTTTATCGCGAATATCGCAAATTTGTGAATTCAAAAATATTGCGAATATATTTGCTATATATTCGAAATTACAAATATTCACTTTTTTCCACATATGCGCATATTTGCATATGTGAATATTCGCATATGCGCATATTCGCATATGTGAATATTCGCATATTCCTTCTTTTCACTTGTGGGCCAATTAGAATGATGCAAATACACTTGTCAGAGGTTATCAATAACATCCCTAGCAAACAATAGTAAAGTTGCCCACCCCCTCACTGGTGTCTTCCTCAAAAACAGGAATATGCAAATATTCACATATGCGAATATGCAAAATTCGCAAATATAGGACGAATATTCGTCTATATATTCACGAAATATAGCGAATTCGAATATGGGCAATGCCGCTCATCACTACCAACCAGCCCAACAGATGCCAAAATGACACTTGTTTGGCCTACATTGGCAAATGGGGCTTATGTATATATTTGGAGATTTCCCATCTTATACAGCAAAAAGACACTACAATCATAATATGAAAGCAGTCTTAGTGAATTGATTTTACACACAAGAGGGGGAGGCATAGGGCAGCACTATATATTGTCCCAGTCCTGGCACTCCTCACTATTGCTTTTACCTGAAAGTATTTATTTTTTAAGAACATAAAAAAACTAATTGAAAACAAATTGATGCTGTCTATTTCTATTTATCCTGTTTTTATTAATACAAGTTAAATTGATCCATTAATAATCAGTAATACTATTTAAGATATGTAAAGTACTAAAGACTAAAGCCTGACAGATTGGTGTCAAAACAAACACTAAAGTTCATTTTGAACCCCAATGAAATGAATAGACTACATTTACAATACATTTAGCATATTGCTTTTTACAAAATAAGAATGGAAGCTTCTAGAAAACATTCAAGCATGCTAGTATCATGTTGCTGCTTTTATGAACTACAGTCTGTTATGTATCTCGATATAAACTCTTTGTGTAGAATGTTTGAGAACCTAACTAGCAAAATAAAAAGATGAGCAAAAATGAGCAAGATATAAAGTTTTCCTAAGTATACACAATAAAAGACGTCAGAAAGCAAAGAAAAGGGGAAGCTGCAGCATTGAACATATTGCCTAATATAGCAGCAAATAGAAAGTAAATAGGATGAAACAACAAATATGAAAGAGTAGAGCAAGTAGGTCAAGTGTTGAGAGAGAAAAATTATTTGACAGGAGAAAAGAAAAAGAAAAATGGTTGGGTGAGTCTAGGTATGGGAAGGAGGTCAAGGTCTCCCATGAGCCAGTGCAATCTATTTATGCCTTAGAACATGTCTAAAAGTCTAGGCAATAATAGCACTATGTGAGTATGAAAGTGGAGCTAGGATCTTATTGCTGAATGCTTTTCTACAGTATGTACAATATATAATTGACTTTGGAATCAAACAGGTTAGTTTCATTTAGCTCCAGACAGCAGTGTCCATTACTAAGGCTGGGTTCACACCACGTTTTGTTAACTATGGTTCCCGTATACGGCTGGGAGGAGGGGGGTGGGGCTTAATCGCGGCGCCCGCACTCAGCCGTATTCGGGAACCATAGTTAATGTATGTCTATGAGTCGACCGGAGTGAACCGCAGCCTCCGGTCGGCTTCGTTTTCGGCCGTATGCGGTTTCCCGACCGCAGGCAAAAAAGTGGTCGACCGCTTTTTTGCCTGCGGTCGGGAAACCGCATACGGCCGAAAACGAAGCCGACTGGAGGCTGTGGTTCACTCCGGTCGGCTCATAGACATGCATTAAATACGGTTCCCGAATACGGCTGAGTGCGGGCGCCGCGATTAAGCCCCACCCCCCCTCCTCCCAGCCGTATACGGGAACCATAGTTAACAAAACGTGGTGTGAACCCAGCCTAAGCCAGGTCTAACCGTTCTCCCCATCCCATTACTACCCAAGTACCGACTGGTAACAGGTGTATTGGGTAGAACCAGCTACTGGCAGGTCCAGACCGTCATTTTCAGTACCTGGGCTGAAGCGGAAGCAGGTTGGTATTATTAGATGAGAAAGGGGCAAAATAAATGGCCCTTCCTATCCTAGTACCACTAGACTGCTGCTGCTTAGTTTTTATCAGGCAGGATACCAAAAAGTGATATTTTTACAAAAAAAAAAGCTAAATATGTCCACAAACATAAAAGTTAAATTTGTACACATATGCTAGATTTCCTGATTTTAAAGTATAGTATTCATGTGGGCCACTTAGTCAGTTGGGATATGGCATGATAGATCATGTCACTTAAAGGGATACTCCCGCCCTAAGATATCTTATCCCGGGGGTCCCGCCACTGGGGACCCCCGCAAATCTCTCATGCAGTACCCACATATCTCAGCTGCACGGAGCGACGATAGCTCCATGTCTGAAGACTCACGTCCACGTGGCTGGAGTATTGCGACATCACTACTCCGCCTTCTTTTGATGTCACGCCCCGCCCCCTCAATGCAAGCCTGAGACAGATGGGTGACAGCTGAGACAGGTGGGTGCTGCAAGAGAGATTGCAGGGGTCCTCAGTGTCGGGACCCCCGGGATAAGATATCTTAGAGCCGGAGTGCCCCTGTTAAAGTATTGTAACTGTTGCTCCCAACTTGCAATTAAAGTTCTGAATAAATGGATGATACATTTCCGGCAATGTTTAATGTTGCCGTTTGTCATGAAATCCCCATGATGTTTTTTTATGAATCAGATGTTTGACACATTAAACTCTGGGAATTTAATAGAAAGTTGAATTATTTTTTTCGAGCAGTATTAATGTACGTGTCTGACTGAAAACATTTCAACTTATTCCCTCGTTCTGCTGCTTTGAAGTGATGGCATATTTAAATAATTTATGAAGTCTTTCTATTCATTATACACATGGTATTGAATAGTATTCACCTGCTGCTCCTTTTTTATCCTTTCTCTGCTGTATATAATTATTTACTTTCCATAAATGAATGGTATTAGCTTTTTATTTAATAGTGTCAAAAAGGGAAATGCATCAAAGCTTGAATGCATCATGTATTGGTATATTGAGCTTCACCAAATGTTAGATACTTTGAGTCAAGGGAAGAAAGAAAACACAAAAGTAAAAGATGAGTTTCTACAAGGAAAGGAATGCCATAAGCTGGACATAGACATAAAGTAGGAGGTGGCTTTATCAAACCTTGTGCAGAGGAACAGTGGTACAGTTGCCCATAGCAACCAATCAGATTCTTTTTTTTAGAGGCCTTTTAAAAATATAAGAAGCAATCGGATTTGTTGCTATGGGCAACTGCTCCACTGATCCTCTGCACCAGGTTTGATCAATTTCACTCATAATGATTACCAGCAATAAGACCTTTGTTTTTTGGATTGTTAACTCTTTTCAAGATGGCAAATTAATTTTTTTTTTCATTTTTGTTTTTAAAAGAGGTTGTCCAGTGAAGGAACCAACCTGTGTATGATGTAAAAAAGTATAATAGAGCAACTTACTAAAGTTATTAGCCATATTGCACAGATCTTTAAAATCAGCTCTTCTACATCCTTTGTTGCTGTGACAGTACATCTCACTCAGAGCTTTATCCCTCTTGTGCTCTTCCCTCTTGTCTGCTCTGGGAGAGACCAGTAATGTGAAGAGGGGAGTATATATTACTGCACATTAGACTTTAAGGCAGAAGGAAACGTGTGACAGTAGTTTTTCAGTCAGAACAGACTCAATGCTGTCTTAAAAAATTCATAAACTTTTGGAGGGTTTAATTATTACGCCATTCAATGTGCAGTAAAATTGGCATGTTATATTTATTCTGTACATCAGTGAATTTATATAGTTTTTTCCTGTCTTACTAAATTAAAAAAAAAATTTAAGGGCATACTGCAGTCTTAGACACTTATCCCCTATCCACAGGATAGGGCATAAGTGTCCGATCGCAGGGGATCTGACAGCTGGGACCCCCTCCCCCCCAAGATCTCCTGTACGGTGACCCGACATACCACGGCTCTGTGCTCTATGGGAGAGGCAGAGCTGCATGAACGCTGAATCTCCACCTCTCCATAGAGAGCTGTGGCCCTCTACAGGAGATCACGGGGGATCCCAGCTTTTTGACCCCCTACGATCAGACACATCCCCTACCCTGTGAATAGGGGATGTGTCTAGGGCTGCAGATTTATTTTACTGTCTATGAAGCTATGTGGGGACTTATTTTTTTGTGCAGCAATCTGTAGTTGTTATTGCTACTAGAGGTTAATAGGACTTTTGATAGTTTTTTTTTATTTCCAAGTTGTGACATGACTAAAAAAATACTTTTTTTTTTACAGTTTACCATACAGGATACATTTTAGGTTACATTTATTCAGTTGACAAATTTTTTTTAAATGGTGGTGTTTTTGAAATTTTAAGGGGTGTATTTAAAATAAAAAAAAACTTTTTTGTACACTTTTTTTATAAGCAACTAGCTGAATACCCGGCGTTGCCTTCTTGTTGCCTCATCCTTGTTGGAGAGGAAAATCAACAAAGGAGGAAGCTTTTGACTTCATATCCCGTCCTCATATATTGTTGTCATATCCCAACCCCATATCCCGTCCTCATACCCCGAACTCCTATCCCGACCTCCTATCCAGTCCTCCTATCCCGACCTCCTATCCTGTCCTCCTATCCTGTCCTCCTATCCCGACCTCCTATCCTGACCTCCTATCCCATCCTCCTATCCCATCCTCCTATCCCGACCTCCTATCCCGACCTCCTATCCCGACCTCTTATCCCGTCCTCCTATCCCGTCCTCCTATCCCAACCTCCTATCCCGACCGCCTATCCCGATCGCCTATCCTGTCCTCCTATCCCGTCCTCCTATCTCGTCCTCCTATCCCGACTTGCTATTTCGACCTCCTATCCCGTCCTCATATCCCGACCTCCTATCCCATCCTCCTATCTCGTCCTCCTATCCCGTTCTCCTATCCCGACCTCCTTTCTCGACCTCCTATCCCGTCCTCCTATCCCGTCCTCATATCCCGACCTCCTATCCCGTCCTCATATCCCGACCTCCTATGCCGTCCTCCTATCTCGACCTCCTATCCCATCCTCCTATCCCTTCCTCCTTTCTCGACCTCCTATCTCGACCTCCTATCTCGACCTCCTATACCGACCATCCCGTCCTCCTACCTTGACCTCCTATCTCAACCTCCTATCTCGACCTCCCATCCCGTCCTCATATCCCGACCTGTAATATGTGTACCAGGTATTGAAATATCTCCAGCCTTACGGAAGTTATGTGGGAACATACATTTCCCATTGATTTGCATGGGACATTAAACAAAAACCCCGACCCTCACAAATGGGGGTAGTTAAGGGTTAAATTAACTGTCCTATATTTTAAGTGGACATATACGTAACATGTGACCAAGTATTATCGAAATATCTCCAGCCGTTTGGAAGTTGTGCAGTAACATATATTTCCCATTGACTTGTGTGGGACTTTAAATATAAACCCCGCCCCTGGCAAATGGGGGTGAGTAAGGGTTAAATCACTTATGTTTGTTGTTGACATATAAGTAACATGTGTGCCAAGTTTCATGTTAATATGTTTAGCTGTTTGGAATTTTTTGTGGAACATACATACACACACACACACACACGTTGAGTTTTATATATATAGATTGTTTGCTTTCTTACACAAAACAATGCAATGCTACTGTATGAGGCAGGTTGTACAAGCATCTACCAGGACAGGCCTCCGGTTGCCTTATTAACTGATCGGTACCCAGCAATTGTGATGCTATTGCTCTGATCAGAGGTTTGATAGGGTGGGCACCTGGCACCCACCATGTATGGGCAGGCTCTGCTCCTAAGCCTACTTCTTACACTTCCTCCCGACCTGTCCTGTTAAAGGAATACTCTGGTGGAAAGCAATTTTTTAAAACTCATTTGGTGCCAAAAAGTTTAACAGATTTGTAAATTACTTCTACTTACTTTACTATACTGCTGTATGCTACAGAGGAAGTTGTATAGTTCTTTTCTGTCTGATCATAGTACTTTCAGCTGACACCTCTGTCCATGTTAGGAACTGTCCAGAGCAGGAACAAATCCTCATAGCAAACCTATCCTGCTCTGGACAGTTCCTGACATGGACAGAAGTATCAGCAGAGAGCACAGTAGTCAGACAGAAAATAACTATACAACTTCCTCTGTAGTATACAGCAGCTGATAAATACTGGAAGGATTAAGATTAATATATAGAAGTAATTTACAAATCTGTTTAACTTTCTGCCATCAGTTGATTAAAAAAAAAATTCCACCGGAGTACCCCTTCAACTTACGTAAAGGGCAGCCGGGAAGAGTTTCATGATAATTGATCTTTTTTTTTTCTAACTATTACCTATATTCATAGCATTTACTATGGTCTAATCTTAGTACATATGGGGTAATGTGAAGATGAAAAACTGATGATAGGCTATCGATTTGAAAAAGCCTGATAATCAGTTTAGGGTATGTTCAAATATTCAGAATTTTGATTGAATAAAAAGCCCAGGGCAGATCATAAATGAAGAACATGTATTACAAAAAAAATCAGTATTAACACATCCATAATCTTACCAATTTTTTACTGTATAATTGATCGAGAAATGTTGCACTTGATGGACCTATATATTTTTTCCCAACCTATATGACTATGTAACAAAGGAAACTTGTTAAAATAGAACACCTATGTCCAAATTGCTCCTGAGAATAATAAAAAGGGATTTCTCCATAAAAAATGAAAAAGGTTGTACAGTATTTTTCCATTAGCCTCTTTGTTGCAAAGCATCCCAAGGTACAAACCTTCAAATTCTCTGCTCCCAAGTGGAATAGTTTAAAACACAGATGTGTTCTGAACAGTCATATAATTAGAATCATTTTGTATACTGGCCACATCATCATTGTTATAGGAAAACAATCTTTTTTATTCTTTAATACCTATTTAATTCTTTTGCATAAAAAAGAAATAAACATTTATTTTTACAGGGGTGTTCTTCAAAATGAGTAGTGTATATATTGTTCCTAGAAGCAGCATGGCATCTGAGCATAATTGATAAAGCATTTTATAAATAATTTTATTTATATTCTTGCCTGAGAAATTAAATCTAATCAAATGGGGGGGGGGGGGCTTTAGAGGCATTCAATAGCATTAAAAAGTTCCCTGGTATCCCAAGGTTTGTCTATCACATTGGGCAGGGAAAATGCTGCCCTGAGCTCACCCATACCACTGTCCCTGCTTTTTTGGGTGCCCACCACCTCAATAAGATTACCCCAACCACAGCATCAAACCCTACTCCACTACAATGCAAGGCATAGTAAAGTCAAATACAATAAAACACTGCCTGTGTCCTTAAAGAGGTTATCCAGGAATAGAAAAACACAGTTATTTTTTTTTCCAAAACAACTCCCCGCCTGTTTCCAGGTTGGGTGTGATTTTACAACTTGGCTTCATTCACTTCAATGGAACTGAGCTGCAGAACCACACCCAACCTGGAGACAGACTGGGATCTGTTTTTGAAAGAGAGTAGCTGTGTTTTTTTATTCCTGAATAACCCCTTTAAAGGGGTCTGTGTTAAACAGATTTGTAAATTACTACTATTTAAAAATGTTAATCCTTCCAGTAGTGTAGATAATGTTGTTAGGGTTAAGATATGAAATACCAAATCATTTTTAAACATACACTGGATAAAAGTAAAATAGCAAAATAGACAGAGAAAGTTGCTTAGGGGTGTTTTCTAGTCTTTAACCCCTTAAAGTACTCCGGAGGAAATTTATTCTAATCATCTAGTGGCTGAAAGTTAAACAGATTTGTAAATTACTTCTATTTAAAAACCTTAATCCTTACAGTACTTATCAGCTGCTGTATGCTCTAGAGGAAGTTGTATAGTTATTTTCTGTATGACCACTGTGCTCTTTGCTGACACCTCTGTCCATGGCAGGATCTGTCTAGAGTAGGAGCAAATCCACATAACAAACCTCTCCTGCTCTGGATAGTTCCTGACATGGACAGAGGTGTCAGCAGAGAGCACTGAGGTCAGAAAGAAAAGAACAATTCAACTTCCTCTGTAGTATACAGCAGCTGATAAATACTGTAAGGATTAAGATTTTTAAATAGAAGTCATTTACATATCTGTTAACTTTCTGCCACCAGTTGATTTTAAAAAAAAATTCCACCGGAGTACCCCTTTAAGGGGTTAAAGACTAGAAAACACCCCTAAGCAACTTTCTCTGTCTATTTTGCTATTTTACTATTATCCAGTGTATATTTAAACATTATTTGGTATTTCATATCTGTATTACAATTGTCCACTGTTTTATCTTAACCCTAACAATATTTTCTACACTACTAATTATTACATTCTGAAACAGTGGAATTTACAGTCTAGAAACAGATTATTTTGCATTATTATTTTAGGCAAATTAAAATGTAATAAGTTTTCTGTAAAGCGTTGAAACAAACACCAGTCCTTGATCTTATATTCTATGGGAAAAATAAGCTGAGAAAACTAAATACCCCATCAAATTTTTTTATTTTTTTTAAGAGATGATCTTAATCAAAAGTGATACATTTTATTCTCAAAGGGGCTCTGGTACAATGTAGTTAGCACTACACATCTTTTAAAATATATATATATATATATATATATATATATATATATATATATATATATACAGTATAAATATACATGTTCAGCAACCTGAGAAGGGAGTAAGTGGTAGCGTCAAACCTCTTGTACTCCCATAATTACTATAAGTAGCAGGCTTACACATTTCAAATTGTTGTAAGGTTTCACTTTCTTACACCATAAAAATCACTTTCATTCAGTTTTACAGAGCCCCATCTAAGTCCTATGTTATACAATCGAACCGGCAAACTGTTTAAGAGATTATCAAAAGTGATATATTGTATTCTCAAAAGGTATCTGGTACAATGTAGTTAATTCTAGTAAAAAAAATGTCAGACTGAATACTACTTTGCATGTCTAATCAACATTTCGGCAACACATCTTGTTAGATATATATATTTAATTTCACAATTACTTGGGAAATAGGGTTTAAAGGGGTACTCCCTTGGAAACTTTTTTTTTTTTTAAATCAACTGGTGCCAGAAAGTTGTACAGATTTGTAAATCACTTCTATTAAAAAAAAAATCTTAATCCTTCCAGTACTTTTTAGTGGCTGTATACTAAAGAGAAATAAAAAAAAATGCATTTCCTCTGATATCATGACCACAGTGCTCTCTGCTGACCTCTGCTGTCCATTTTAGGAACTGTCCAGAGCTGGAGAAAATCCCCATAGCAAACATTTGTTGCTCTGGAAAGTTCCTAAAATGGACAGCAGAGGTCAGCAGAGAGCACTGTGGTCATGACATCAGAGGAAATGCATTTCTTTTTTGAATTTCTCTTTAGTATAAAGCCCCTAAAAAGTACTGGAAGGCTTAAGATTTTTTAATATAAGCAATTTACAAATCTGTTTAACTTCTGGAACCAGTTGATTTAAAAAAAAAAAAAAAGAAAAAAGGTTTCCACGGGAGTACCCCTTTAACCCCTTAAGGACTCAGCCCATTTGGACCTTAAGGACAATTTTATTTTTACGCTTTCGTTTTTTTCCTCCTCCCTTTCAAAAATCATAACTCTTTTATATTTTCATCCACAGACTAGTATGAGGGCTTGTTTTTTGCGCGACCAGTTGTCCGTTGTAATGCCATCACTCACTTTATCATAAAATGTATGGCGCAACCAAAAAAATACTATTTGTGTGGGGAAATTAAAAAGAAAACCTCAATTTTGCTAATTTTGGAAGGTTTTGTTGTCGCGCTGTATGATTTATGGTAAAAAATGACATATGTTTTTTATTCTCTGGGTCAATACGATTAAAATGATACCCATGATAATATACTTTTCTATTACTGTTGCGCTTAAAAAAAAAATCGCAAACTTTTTAACCAAATTAGTGCGTTTAAAATCCCCCTATTTTGAAGACCTATAACTTTTTCATTTTTCCGTATAAGCGGTGGTATGAGGGCTCATTTTTTGCACTGTGATCTGTACTTTTTATTAATACCATATTTGCTTATACAAAACTTTTATTACATTTTTTATAAATTTTTTTGGGAATAAAATTTTATAAAAAAGCAGCTATTTTGGACTTTTTTTTTTTACATTCACGCCGTTCACCGTACAGGATCATTTACATTTTATTTTAATAGTTCGGATATTTACGCACGCGGCAATACCAAATATGTATATAAAATAATTTTTTTACACTTTTTGGGGGTAAAATAGGGAAAATGGGACAATTTACATTTTTATTGGGGGAGGGGGTTTTTCAAATTTTTTTTACTTTATTTTTTTACTTTTATTTTTACACTTTAATAGTCCCATAGGGGACTATTTAAAGCAATCACTCGATTGCTAATCCTGTTCAGTGCTATGTATAGGACATAGCACTGATCAGGGTTATCGGTGATCTTCTGCTTTGGTCTGCGGGAAGGCAGATCAGAGCAGAAGACTCCCGGAAGGCAGCGGAGCCAGGTGAGGGGACCTCCGTCTGCCGTGCAGGATGATCGAATCGCCGCAGCAGCGCTGCGGGAGATCCGATCATCCTGTTAAGTGACCGCGATCCTGCAGATGCCGTGATCGGTATTGATCACGGCATCTGAGGGGTTAATGGCGGACATCCGCGGGATCGCGGGTGTCCGCCATTATCGGCGGGTCCCTGGCTGCAATGCACAGCCGGGACCTGCCGCGCATGATGCCGGCATCGCTCCGATGCCCGCGGTTATGCTCAGGACGTAAATGTATGTCCTGGTGCATTGAGTACCACGTCACCAGGGCGTACATTTACGTCCTGCGTCGTTAAGGGGTTATGTAGTTGCGCCAAACCTCTTGTACTCCTATTACTAAGTAGCTGGCTTAAACACATTAAAATGTTAAAGGTTTCTTTACATCATAAATAATAATAATATTGCCTTTTCGTTTTACAGAGCCATCATAGTCCTATGTTATACAATCAAACAGGCCAATTTAAAGTTCACTGTAAAAACAGTTTTTTTCTGTGATCAATGATCAAGACATAATACAACTGGTACATTTTCTCTCTACTCTCAGATAATACATGTGTTGAAATCAAATCTCCACTTTCTACTTAGTAATCTTTAGATCACATTGACTAATATATTAGCCTCAGTTGGGAAATGTAAATGACTTGGCTGTTGCCAGGCTGCTTTTCCTCCTCTCCTCTGTCAACATGGAGCTAGACCAGCTCCTAACAGCTGTCATCTGAAATGGGCTAGTTCATAGCGATACACTGCCTAATAACACATAGAAATTTAGTGATCAGCTCAGACCCAAATTCTCGGTTGAAGCAGTGCAAACATTGTTATCTTAATCCAAGGTCAAGAATTTGATGATGAAGAATTTATAAATGTAATACCTAATGCTCAAACTTAATTTAAAATCATATAATTTGCAGTACAAGCCAATAAAATAAGAAATTTGCTTGTCTGTTTCGGAAATACATAAATATCAAAAACCACAGTTTGTGAAATGGATTAAATTGGTGAATAGAGTGAAGAAATTTGAATTAATTGGATGCAAGTTATACAAGAGACTAGAGAAGAACTGGAAAAAATTGAGTCATAATTCGTTTTTTTTTTATTCTCCACAGGTGTAGAGGGAGTTGGTAAAGGGGGCTACTAAAAGTATGTGCAATGTTGAGATTCATATGTATTGTATATCATATAAATATGTTTGAAAATGCCTATGTTTACATTGATTGTGCTGGCTTTCTTTTTTGCTTTTAGTGTGCTTTTATATGGATCTTAAAGAGAAAAAAAACATTGCTAAAAGGGAAGGGGCAAATAATAAACAAAAAGAAGTGTCTAAAAACAGGTATTTATTGGATCAGTTAAAAACCACTAACTAAGGCAAACGTGATCCCTACACCAAAAGATAAATGATATACTCCACAGAAATTACCATTTTTATATTGGTGTTAGTCCTCACATCACAGAAATGCATAATCCATAACAGCCATACCACAGGTGCCAGAAATGATTCAATAATCTTATGGTAACACACGACAAGCTGTCTAATGTATACAAAAATTGTCATCAACCTTTTCTCTCAACGTGTTTCTGCTGGTGGTGCTACCAGCATCATCAGGAGAGATTGTAATATATCAAATGTGGCCGTGACCTCTATCAATTTGCACTGTGGTAATAGGGCACTGTAAACTTAATACACTGTAGGCAAATATTGCACATGACCACTGTAAAAAACATTTAAACTATTGCACTAGGCTACTACACTAAAAGTTATTGCACACACATGTATTGCACAATCAGTGAAAATTGCACACGTTTAAGTAATACTACAGGTTATTGCGCATACACTTATTGCACAGTTACATCATATTATAATCTCTCCTGATGACGCTGGATGCACCACCATCAGAAACACTGTCACGATGCCGGCTGGCAGGTAGTGGATCCTCTGTGCCAGAGAGGGATTGGCGTGGACCGTGCTAGTGGATCGGTTCTAAGTCACTACTGGTTTTCACCAGAGCCCGCCGCAAAGCGGGATGGACTTGCTGCGGCGGTAGTGACCAGGTCGTATCCACTAGCAACGGCTCAACCTCTCTGACTGCTGAAGATAGGCGCGGTACAAGAGAGTAGACAGAAGCAAGGTCGGACGTAGCAGAAGGTCGGGGCAGGCAGCAAGGATCGTAGTCAGGGGCAACGGCAGAAGGTCTGGAACACAGGCTAGGAACACACAAGGAAACGCTTTCACTGGCACAATGGCAACAAGATCCGGCGAGGGAGTGCAGGGGAAGTGAGGTATAAATAAGGAGTGCACAGGTGAACACACTAATTAGAACCACTGCGCCAATCAGCGGCGCAGTGGCCCTTTAAATCGCAAAGACCCGGCGCGCGCGCGCCCTAGGGAGCGGGGCCGCGCGCGCCGGGACAGGACCGACGGAGAGCGAGTCAGGTACGGGAGCCGGGGTGCGCATCGCGAGCGGGCGCCACCCGCATCGCGAATCGCATCCCGGCTGGAGGCGGTATCGCAGCGCCCCGGGTCAGTGGATCTGACCGGAGCGCTGCAGTAACGAGAGTGTAGCGAGCGCTCCCGGGAGGAGCGGGGACCCGGAGCGCTCGGCGTAACAGTACCCCCCCCCCTTGGGTCTCCCCCTCTTCTTAGAGCCTGAGAACCTGAGGAGCAGACTTTTGTCTAGAATATTGTCCTCAGGTTCCCAGGATCTCTCTTCTGGACCACAACCCTCCCAATCAACTAAAAAAAAGGTTTTCCCTCTGACCTTCTTGGATGCCAGAATCTCTTTGACGGAGAAGATGTCCGAGGAGCCGGAAACAGGAGTGGGGGAAACAAGTTTGGGAGAGAAACGGTTGATGATAAGTGGTTTAAGAAGAGAAACGTGAAAGGCATTAGGAATACGAAGAGAAGGAGGAAGAAGAAGTTTGTAAGAGACAGGATTAATCTGGCACAAAATTTTGAAAGGACCAAGATAGCGTGGTCCCAACTTGTAGCTAGGGACACGGAAGCGGACATATTTAGCGGAGAGCCATACCTTGTCTCCAGGAGAAAAAATGGGAGGAGCTCTTCTTTTCTTATCAGCAAACTTCTTCATGCGTGATGAAGCCTGTAAGAGAGAATTTTGGGTCTCTCTCCATATGATGGAAAGATCACGAGAAATTTCATCCACAGCGGGCAGACCAGAGGGCAAGGGGGTAGGGAGGGGAGGAAGAGGGTGACGGCCGTACACCACGAAAAATGGGGATTTGGAGGAAGATTCAGAGACTCTGAAGTTATACGAGAATTCGGCCCATGGTAGAAGATCTGCCCAATCATCCTGGCGGGAGGAAACAAAATGTCGTAAATAATCACCCAAGACCTGGTTAATTCTTTCTACTTGTCCATTGGATTGAGGATGATATGCAGAAGAAAAGTTTAATTTAATCTTGAGTTGTTTACAGAGAGCCCTCCAGAATTTTGACACGAATTGGACGCCTCTATCCGAGACGATCTGCGTGGGCAACCCGTGAAGACGAAAAATGTGTACAAAAAATTGTTTAGCCAACTGAGGCGCTGAAGGAAGACCAGGAAGAGGGATGAAATGTGCCATTTTGGAGAATCGATCAACGACCACCCAAACAACAGTGTTGCCACGGGATGGGGGTAAGTCTGTAATAAAATCCATACCAATCAGAGACCAAGGCTGTTCGGGGACAGGCAGAGGATGAAGAAAACCAGCGGGCTTCTGGCGAGGAGTCTTATCCCGGGCACATACAGTGCAGGCTCACACAAAGTCCACGACATCCGTCTCCAGAGTCGGCCACCAATAGAAGCGAGAGATGAGTTGCACAGATTTCTTGATGCCTGCATGACCTGCGAGATGGGAGGAGTGACCCCACTTGAGGACTCCGAGGCGTTGGCGTGGAGAGACGAAGGTCTTTCCTGGAGGAGTTTGCCTGATGGAGGCTGGAGAAGTGGAGATCAGGCAGTCAGGAGGAATGATGTGTTGCGGAGAGAGTTCAACTTCCGAGGCATCCGAGGAACGAGAGAGAGCATCGGCCCTAATGTTCTTATCGGCAGGCCGAAAGTGAATTTCAAAATTAAATCGGGCAAAGAACAGAGACCACCTGGCCTGGCGAGGATTCAGCCGTTGGGCAGACTGGAGATAGGAGAGGTTCTTGTGATCGGTGTAAATAATAACTGGAAATCTTGATCCCTCCAGCAGATGCCTCCATTCCTCAAGTGCTAATTTAATGGCTAGAAGCTCTCGATCCCCGATGGAGTAGTTCCTCTCCGCCGGAGAGAAGGTCCTAGAAAAAAAACCACAAGTAACAGCATGCCCGGAAGAATTTTTTTGTAGAAGGACCGCTCCAGCTCCTACTGAGGAGGCATCAACCTCCAATAGGAAGGGTTTAGATGGGTCAGGTCTGGAGAGCACGGGAGCCGAAGAAAAGGCAGACTTGAGCCGTTTAAAGGCGTCTTCCGCTTGAGGAGGCCATGACTTGGGATTGGCATTTTTTTTGGTTAAAGCCACGATAGGAGCCACAACGGTAGAAAAATGTGGAATAAATTGCCTGTAATAATTGGCGAACCCCAAAAAACGTTGGATAGCCCGGAGTCCGGAGGGGCGTGGCCAATCTAAGACGGCAGAGAGTTTGTCTGGATCCATTTGTAGTCCCTGGCCAGAGACCAAGTATCCTAGGAAAGGAAGAGATTGGCATTCAAACAGACATTTCTCTATCTTGGCATAAAGTTGATTGTCACGAAGTCTCTGAAGAACCATGCGGACATGCTGGCGGTGTTCTTCTAGGTTGGCAGAAAAAATCAGGATATCGTCCAGATATACAACAACACAGGAGTATAAGAGATCACGAAAAATTTCATTAACAAAGTCTTGGAAGACGGCAGGGGCGTTGCACAGGCCAAAGGGCATGACCAGATACTCAAAGTGTCCATCTCTAGTGTTAAATGCCGTTTTCCATTCATCCCCCTCTCTGATGCGGATGAGATTATAAGCACCTCTTAAGTCCAGTTTGGTAAAGATGTGGGCACCTTGGAGGCGATCAAAGAGTTCAGAGATGAGAGGTAGGGGGTAGCGGTTCTTTATCGTGATTTTATTAAGACCGCTGTAGTCTATGCAAGGACGTAGAGAGCCATCTTTTTTGGACACAAAGAAAAATCCGGCTCCGGCAGGAGAGGAGGATTTACGAATAAAGCCCTTTTTTAAATTTTCCTGGATGTACTCAGACATAGCAAGAGTCTCTGGGGCGGACAGAGGATAAATTCTGCCCCGGGGTGGAGTAGTGCCCGGGAGGAGGTCAATAGGACAATCATAAGGCCTGTGAGGAGGTAGAGTCTCAGCTTGTTTTTTGCAAAAAACATCCGCAAAGTCCATATAGGCCTTAGGGAGACCGGTTACAGGGGGAACCACAGAGTCACGGCAAGGGGTACTGGGAACCGGTTTTAGGCAGTCCTTGAAACAAGAGGGCCCCCAACTCTTGATCTCCCCAGTGGACCAATCCAGGGTTGGGGAATGGAGTTGAAGCCAGGGTAGTCCAAGGAGAATTTCGGAAGTGCAATTGGGGAGGACCAGAAATTCAATTTTCTCGTGATGAGGTCCGATGCACATTAGAAGGGGCTCCGTGCGGAAACGTATGGTACAGTCCAATCTTTCATTGTTTACACAATTGATGTAGAGGGGTCTGGCGAGACTGGTCACCGGGATGTTGAACCTGTTGACGAGAGAGGCCAAGATAAAATTTCCTGCAGATCCGGAATCCAAGAAGGCCATAGTAGAGAAGAAGAAGGCAGAGGCAGATATCCGCACAGGCACAGTAAGGCGTGGAGAGGCAGAGTTGACATCAAGAACTGTCTCACCATTGTGCAGAGTCAGCGTACGTCTTTCCAGGCGGGGAGGACGGATAGGACAATCCTTCAGGAAGTGTTCGGTACTGGCACAGTACAGGCAGAGATTCTCCATGCGGCGTCGTGTCCTCTCTTGAGGTGTCAGGCGAGACCGGTCGACCTGCATAGCCTCCACGGCGGGAGGCACAGGAACGGATTGCAGGGGACCAGAGGAGAGAGGAGCCGGGGAGAAAAAACGCCTCGTGCGAACAAAGTCCATATCCTGGCGGAGCTCCTGACGCCTTTCGGAAAAACGCATGTCAATGCGAGTGGCTAGATGAATGAGTTCATGTAGGTTAGCAGGGATTTCTCGTGCGGCCAGAACATCTTTAATGTTGCTGGATAGGCCTTTTTTAAAGGTCGCGCAGAGGGCCTCATTATTCCAGGATAGTTCTGAAGAAAGAGTACGGAATTGTACGGCGTACTCGCCAACGGAAGAATTACCCTGGACCAGGTTCAACAGGGCAGTCTCAGCAGAAGAGGCTCGGGCAGGTTCCTCAAAGACACTTCGAATTTCCGAGAAGAAGGAGTGTATAGAGGCAGTGACGGGGTCATTGCGGTCCCAGAGCGGTGTGGCCCATGACAGAGCTTTTCCAGACAGAAGGCTGACTACGAAAGCCACCTTAGACCTTTCAGTAGGAAACTGGTCCGACATCATCTCCAAGTGCAGGGAACATTGGGAAAGAAAGCCACGGCAGAATTTAGAGTCCCCATCAAATTTATCCGGCAAGGATAGTCGTAGACCAGAAGCGGCCACTCGCTGCGGAGGAGGTGCAGGAGCTGGCGGAGGAGATGATTGCTGAAGCTGTGGTAGTAGCTGCTGTAGCATCACGGTCAGTTGAGACAGCTGTTGGCCTTGTTGCGCTATCTGTTGTGACTGCTGGGCGACCACCGTGGTGAGGTCGGCGACAACTGGCAGAGGAACTTCAGCGGGATCCATGGCCGGATCTACTGTCACGATGCCGGCTGGCAGGTAGTGGATCCTCTGTGCCAGAGAGGGATTGGCGTGGACCGTGCTAGTGGATCGGTTCTAAGTCACTACTGGTTTTCACCAGAGCCCGCCGCAAAGCGGGATGGACTTGCTGCGGCGGTAGTGACCAGGTCGTATCCACTAGCAACGGCTCAACCTCTCTGACTGCTGAAGATAGGCGCGGTACAAGGGAGTAGACAGAAGCAAGGTCGGACGTAGCAGAAGGTCGGGGCAGGCAGCAAGGATCGTAGTCAGGGGCAACGGCAGAAGGTCTGGAACACAGGCTAGGAACACACAAGGAAACGCTTTCACTGGCACAATGGCAACAAGATCCGGCGAGGGAGTGCAGGGGAAGTGAGGTATAAATAAGGAGTGCACAGGTGAACACACTAATTAGAACCACTGCGCCAATCAGCGGCGCAGTGGCCCTTTAAATCGCAAAGACCCGGCGCGCGCGCGCCCTAGGGAGCGGGGCCGCGCGCGCCGGGACAGGACCGACGGAGAGCGAGTCAGGTACGGGAGCCGGGGTGCGCATCGCGAGCGGGCTCCACCCGCATCGCGAATCGCATCCCGGCTGGAGGCGGTATCGCAGCGCCCCGGGTCAGTGGATCTGACCGGAGCGCTGCAGTAACGAGAGTGTAGCGAGCGCTCCCGGGAGGAGCGGGGACCCTGAGCGCTCGGCGTAACAAACACGTTGAGAGAAAAGGTTGATGACAATTTTTGTATACATTAGACAGCTTGTGGTGTGTTATCCTAAGATTATTGAATAATTTCTGCCACCTGTGGTATGGCTGTTATGGATTATGCAATTCTGTGATGTGAGGACTAACACCGCAGAAATTTCCATTTTTATATTGGAGTATATAATTTATCCTTTGGTGTAGGGATCACGTTTGCCTTAGTTAGTGGTTTTTAATTGATCCAATAAATACCTGTTTTTAGGCACTCATTTTTGTTTATTATTTGTTTTCTACTACCAAGAAGTTTCTGTGCATGGGGCAGGGACAGACCATAACACTGTCCTAACATGAAGTGTAAAAGGGAAGGGGGGTTATATCAGACAGGACTTGGTGCCATTTAACTGTTTTAGCTTTTTCTGGGCTTTAGTTTATGTAGGTGGTGACATTAGCACTCCGACCCTTGATTAAGCCGGCCGGCAAAACATCGGGGGGGGGGGGTACCAATATATGGCATTTTAATAAGCAGTTCAGGGACCAGAGAGTAAATGATAATAACATATAGTTTATAAAAATCTATCTCACAAGTAGAGAAATAACCAATACCCCTTGGGGGATTACTCTGGAGGAAAAAATTATTTATAATTCTTGTCAAGCTGCTCCCTGACTGTTTTTAAAGCACAACATCATTACTATATATTATATTTTTTTCACTATTGTTAAAGTTTTAATTAAAAATTTATAAAAGTATAAATGTTAATGCTATAGGATTCCCGAACCCTGGGAAATTACCGTAGTCCCATTGGGGCGTAAGCCCTAATGGGAAATTGGATATATATGTGAAATTGAGCCAGGCACAGATGATGGGCAGTACTCAAGTCACACCTACCTCTGGTTATAATATATATATATATATATATATATATATATATATATATATATATATATATATATATAGGAAAACATAAAAAAACATCTATAGATATTTGACATCAGTTTTCACTTTTCAGAAGTTATTCCCAAATGTCTATTGAAATCAGACTTCAGTTTATGGTTAAGTATAGTTTAACATTATTATTTGTCTTTTTCATTGTGCAGATGTCATATATATTTACTATTTCATTATGAAATTCACTTAACACAGATTTCAATTTATTGCAGATGTGACCATAGCATATGGTTTGTAATAATCTTCAACAGATTGAGCTTGAAACACAGGGCTCTTAAATATGAATTGGGAATTAGAGATATAAAAATGGCAGTATATTTTTGTCATCTCTGATCATGCATAATATACATAAATCAAATGACAGCAAGTTACAAAGTAAAATCATAATGGACATATGTTACCTCCCACACAGTGAAATGCAGTGCATAGCTTTTGACCCCCTAAGGTCTATCCATTTCTCATTCATTTTAACCATTTTTTAATTATTTCTTTAATAGAGTAACTCTGCAAAAACTCATAACTTTCTTTCTTCTTTCAAAACAACATATCAAATAACCCTCTAATTGTACAATCTATAATCAATCAGCCTAAGGTAAGCTCAAGAGGACACCAGCAATCCAAGCCTGATTTAATTACAAGGAATATAATAAATCATCTAGATGTATACTCCCTTTAATAATTTATGATTTTTTTTATTGTTATTTTCACATTGTACTTCTCTGAATTTAGGATCTCTTGTCTGATCCTCACACAACCATCTCCTAGATTTTTGCTACCCCAACAATTCCATTTCTCACCCACCGTCACAACCTTCAAAGGAACTTGCAAACCCATCTCTTCAGAATAGCCAACAACCTGCAATAACTTTGCTGCCTCTTTACTGCACTGTGATCAGCTGCTCCCTTCACCTAGATTGTAAGTTCTCGCAGGCAGGTTTCCCTTTACGTCTGTATCAGCCTGTCAGTTACATCGTTCATGTCTATTGTACTTGATTTTGTTATGTATTTTAACCCTATTCATATATACAGTTCCCTGGAATCAAGGGCTCTCTAAAAATAATAACTCCAAACAGAAAAAGATGACACTGATGACAACCATACTTACCTGGTCCCGTTCTGTGCTGTGGTTCTCCTGCGATCTTCCGTTCCAGGGCCAACTAGCGGAACCCAGCTAGCAAACAGCAGCGGGGATGTCACTAAGCTCATCCCATGCTCCAAGTCGGCCCTGTAATGAAAGATACAGTGGAAGATTGTGGGTGAAGCACAGTATGGAACAGGACCAGGTAAGTATCGGTGTCTTCAGGGTCACCTACTCCACCTGTCCGTACCGACAGGTTAGTGCAGGTGACACTGATGACAGATTTCCTTTAATGAAACTGTATTCATCACAACACCTGTGTATAGCTGGAATCTACAACTACATGGTACCTATATGGGGTAAATATGAAAAAAAAATTAATCTGTTGGCAGATAAGAACCATACGACCCATCTAGTCTGCCCAATTAGTCTGTGTTTGGTTGTTCAGTAACAGTTTGGTGGTATTATGTGAGTATGTCATGTAGGAATATTAGTCTCGGTATAAAGAGATTTGGTTGGTAACAGTATAGAAACCACAGTGTGAATTCGGGTAGAAAAACAGACATGGTGCACATCTACAATCTTGTATAATGATCTGATTGCTTCTCAGCATAATATCAAAAACTAACAGGTTGTTAGTATACATTTTTGATCAAAAAGTAGAAGCCCACTCGCCACGTCAAGGCCACCTATCTAGAGTGGGTCCCTAACGTCCCTAGCATAAAATGGCGCAGCACCGGGCGGCGACCACCACCGCCGCGACACCAATGCCCACAGGGGGGGAACGACCCACCGGCAGAGCGGCCCCAATGCCACTCAAACCAGTCTATGGGCCGCACCCCCCCGCAGACACGGCGCCACGGCAGCAACGGACACAGCACAGCACCACACCAGTGTGAACAAGGTGTAATGGCTCACTTACCATGCTCTCCCAGTCAGACTGGGAGGCTGCTAGGAAAGAAATGACCCATGTGTAGCTAAGTACTACTTATATAGGGTTGGGCTGAGGGGGTGGGGAAGAGTGCAGCACATGTTCAAAAAAAAAAAAAAAAAAGAGGGGATAGAAATCACAGTGTGAATTCGGGTAGAAAAACAGACATGGTGCACATCTACAATCTTGTATAATGATCTGATTGCTTCTCAGCATAATATCAAAAACTAACAGGTTGTTAGTATACATTTTTGATCAAAAAGTACAAGCCCACTTGCCACGTCAAGGCCACCTATCTAGAGTGGGTCCCTAACGTCCCTAGCATAAAATGGCGCAGCACCGGGCGGCGACCACCACCGCCGCGACACCAATGCCCACAGGGGGGGAACGACCCACCGGCAGAGGGGGTGGGGAAGAGTGCAGCACATGTTTAAACAAAAAAAAATGCTAGGGACGTTAGGGACCCACTCTAAATAGGTGGCCTTGACGTGGCGAGTGGGCTTGTACTTTTTGATCAAAAATGTATACTAACAACCTGTTAGTTTTTGATATTATGCTGAGAAGCAATCAGATCATTATACAAGATTGTAGATGTGCACCATGTCTGTTTTTCTACCCGAATTCACACTGTGATTTCTATCCCCTCTTTTTTTTTTTTTGTTTGAACATGTTGTCTGCACTCTTCCCCACCCCCTCAGCCCAACCCTATATAAGTAGTAGTTAGCTACAGATGGGTCATTTCTTTCCTAGCAGCCTCCCAGTCTGACTGGGAGAGCATGGTAAGTGAGCCATTACACCTTGTTCACACTGGTGTGGTGCTGTGCGGTGTCCGTTGCTGCCGTGGCGCCGTGTCTGCGGGGGGGTGCGGCCCATAGACTGGTTTGAGTGGCATTGGGGCCGCTCTGCCGGTGGGTCGTTCCCCCCTGTGGGCATTGGTGTCGCGCCGCTCGGTGCTGCGCCATTTTATGCTAGGGACGTTAGGGACCCACTCTAAATAGGTGGCCTTGACGTGGCGAGTGGGCTTGTACTTTTTGATCAAAAATGTATTCTAACAACCTGTTAGTTTTTGATATTATGCTGAGAAGCAATCAGATCATTATACAAGATTGTAGATGTGCACCATGTCTGTTTTTCTACCCGAATTTAACAGTATAGAAACCTTTTGGACATGTGTCTCCTCCACAAATCCACCTATCCCACCTCCAACATAAATCTAGCAAGGCTCATAGGGCCCTGAGGCCCCCCAGACCCCCGCACCGGGAACTTATCCAACACAGGATGCATCAAGTTATTGAAGTCCCCAACTACCAAGAGCAATGTATCAGGCAGGGAGGACAAGAAGGTGACCACTCTACGTAAGACATCGCCCGAGTAGGGGGGAGGTATATATACTGCAACCAAAACTAGCAAGGCATGATTAAAAGAGCCATATAAACAAATAAACCTTCCTTCAGGGTCAATAAGACTAGATATACTGGTAAATAGGATACTATTATGTATGAGAACACTCACACCGTGGGAATGTGACGAAAACGTGGCGTGGAACGTGTGACCAAACCACGGTTTATTCAATACATGTTTAGTCTCAGCCACCAAATGCGTTTCAGAGAAACAGAAAATGGCAGGCTGGTGCGTTTTGAGCATCTGAAAGACAGGACGCTTGGTGGGATCATTAAGGCCATGCACATTCCACGCCATCACAGTTAGATCATTAGCCATAGTACAGTCATAAGGATACTAAAGATCACAGACGAAGATCCGCCAGACCAAACAGTGTATGAGAACATAGGGAAAAGGGAGACGAGTTGCCACAGGACTGACCGAGGAGAGGACACCAGACTACCAAAACATCCCAGACAAACAACAGAAAACAACAACATAGCCCAAATTGCGACATGGGGGGGTAAAGAAAAAGCCCATATAGCGTGAGCAGAGGGCGTAATTAAGCATAAGAGAACACTTTTGCATCTTGCCCACATCCGAGAGAAAACTGAAATATATAATGGAGGCATCAGGCAATAACAGAGAGCATCAGTTAAGCGAAGGCAAGCAAAAACAACATGGAAACATTTGCAGAAACATACAATGAGGCAATATGGCGTGAAATTAAGCTAAATCTCTGGCTTACTAACTATGTAACTTTACAGGTTGTGTACAATGCATGTTTTGAAATAAATAGCTTCATTTTTGTAGGGGGTGGTTGTGTTTGGCTTAAGGAATCATTGGCCTATGTGCAGGTGTTTGACATTTTGGTTTTGCTATTCAGTGTGTCTGTGCTCCCTTACCTGCTTAGTTGAGGGAACTTTTGGCCTCCTGTTAGTTTGCTGCTTGCTTTTCTGAGAGTTTCTGTTTGATTGTGTTAGCTAGCATATGTGTTTTTTTTATCAGAACATTTTTATTGAACAAATTTTAATAATAAAAGACATACAAAACAATACAATACAATACAACATTCCCCGGAAAAAAACCTCCCCCACCCACCCAAACAGAGACAAACTCCCCCCCCCCCCCCCCCCCCCCACTCCAGTGTCCTCTCCGCAGCAGCCATAAATAAGAGGTATATGGTGGTCCGGAAAAAGGAGAAAACACATCACACATTAAAGGTAAAACTCACGGCATACAACAGTCACACAGGCACATAGACATTAAAAAAGCGATTACATAAGGAGGCAGACTCGGAGGACATAAACAGACTTGCACATATAATGCATTAAAGATGGGGGGAATCAGCGGAGAAGACACAGACATTATCAACGGCCAGGGCCCCCATCACCCCCTAAAAGCACATCCATAGAAGACCTGCATAAGTATGTAGACGGTACCCCGGGGGTATCCAGCCAGGGACCCCAGATAGATTCAAATTTACCTAATGCCTTTCTTTTTGTATACACTCCCTTCTCCAATCTAATGATGTGATTCAGCTTAGCAATCAGTTCTACAATAGTGGGCGGCAAGGGTCGCAACCAATACTGAGCTATCAGTTTACGGGCTTGATAAAGGATCCTATTAATGCCGACATACAAACCCCTATCCTCGTCCAACCCCTCCAGTAGTCCCAAAAGACATGTTAGAATGGACAAATCAAATGGGCAACCATACACCCGTGAGATGTACACAGTCCCAAAACATATGAATCAGATGAGCATCCGGCATGGAGCAGCGAGGACAACAGGAGTCCAGCCGCAGTCCAATTTTATGAAGGAATGCAGGAGTACGATACCCACAATTTGGGACACCCTATGGGCCTCAGAAACGGCCAGCCGTGGGGTCATAGATACAATATGTGCCCATTGCTCATCTGATATGGACCCACCTCAGTCTCCCACTTTGCTTTAACTGTCAACGGATAGGCTTCATGGTATAAGGAGAGGAGCTCCCTATATAATACAGAAATCACACCCTTAGTAGAAGATTCAGTAAACAGATTTTGTACAGCGGCCGATGTGTAGATAGCTGTAGATAGCGGTAGAAATAAGAATGAGGTAAAGTAAATTCCTCCTGTAACTAGAAGTAGAAGCCCGTACTAAGATTGCTAGTGGTTCTATAGCCAGAGCAAAAAGGAAAGGGGAAAGAGGACACCCCTGGCGCGTGCCCCTACCCAATGGGAAGGAAGGAGACAATAAACCATTAGCCCGTATCCGAGCACAAGGGGCTGCATAAAATAGTTGTACCCATGACAGAAATACTGGCCCAAATCCCATATGTCATATTACACACCAAAGGAATGGCCACTCAACGCTGTCAAAAGCTTTGGCAGCATCAAGCGACAGTACAGCTCTACACCCATCACCCCTCGGCTGCAATTGAAGGTTCAAAAAGAGCCTTCTGACATTCTCTGCCGTAGACTTCCCGGGCATAAATCCCGTTTGGTCACCGTGTATCAATGAGGAGATTACCTTCAGCAGACTATTAGCCAGAACTTTAGCTATCAGCTTAACATCAGAACATAGGAGAGAAATGGGCCTATAGGATCCCGCTAAATGTGGATCTTTACCTGGCTTTAGCAATAACACTATAATCGCTTCCATCTTTGAACCTGGCAGGGTCCCCCTCTCAGTGGCAGCTCTCAGTACTTCTAACAATTTGGGTAACAGGATATCCTTATATTGTTTAAGATATTCATTAGGGAGCCCATCCACCCCCGGGGACTTCTCAGACGGAAGCGCATCCCTCTGCATCTGCGTTAGCACCGGGAGAGAAATAGCAGAGACAAAGTGCTCTATGGCCTGACTGTCATTCGACAATTCAGAAGAGTAAGTCTCCTCATAGAAGGAGACCAACACTCTCAGAATATCCGCATCCTCCCGAACCAAAGTCCCGGCACCATCACAAAGGCAAGGGATAGAGGCAGAACCCTGCTGGGCTCTAACCGTACACGCCAATAGACGCCCGGTACTCTCACCACTCTCAAAATACTTTTGCTGTTGAAAAAAGCATTTGTTGTCTGCCATGTGCATCAAGTGCACATCTAATATAGATTGTAAAGACTGCCAATGATCCCTATTAGCATCAGATGGGTCACAAAGAAATTGCTGTTCCGCCCCACAGCCTGCGCCGGCAGTGTAGTCTGTAACGCTCTATTCTTAGACTTGCAAAATGTGATGTCCCTAATTTATTCATCTATTTTATTTATTTATATAGCGCCTACAGATTCCACAGCGCTTACAATTATGGGGTACAGAAAAAGACAAGTATCAGACATAATATTACACAATAACTATTCAAACAAGAGGTTCGGGGATATGTTGGGGATATGTTGAGGCCAATTAAAGAATGTTATAGATCTGTCTGAAGAGATGTGTTTTTAGGTCACGTTTGAAACTATGGATGTTATTGTTGAGTCTGAGGGATTGAGGGATCGCATTCCAGAGAACCGGTACAGCACGAGTGAAGTCTTGGAGACGGGAGTGAGAAGTTCGGATTATAGAAGATGCTAGTGTGAGATCATTAGCAGATCGGAGAGAACGTGTAGGATGGTAGACAGAGATGAGAGAGGAGATGTAGGGAGGTGCAGCATTGTGGAGAGCTTTGTGTGTGAGACTGAGGATTTTGTACTGTATTCTGGACTGAATTGGTAACCAGTGTAGTGACTGGCACAGGGAGGAGGCGTCGGTGTAGCGGCTGGAGAGGAAGATGAGTCTGGCTGCAGCATTAAGAATGGACTGGAGAGGAGAGAGTTTGGAGAAAGGAAAGCCTTTTAGTAAAGAGTTACAGTAGTCGAGGCGGGAGTGAATCAAAGCAATAATGAGAGTTTTAGCAGTTTCAGTAGTGAGAAACAGGCGGATTCTGGAAATGTTTTTGAGATGCAGGTGACAAGAACGTGAAAGAGACTGAATATGGGGAGTGAAAGACAGATCAGAGTCAAGTATAACTCCAAGACAGCGAGCCTGCTGCCTGGGAGTTATGGTAGTACCACATAACGAGATGGAAATGTTAGGGTTAGGTACAGTATCAATTGATGGAGAAAAAACAAGAAGTTCTGTTTTAGAAAGATTTAGTTTCAGATATAAAAAGGACATGATGTTTGAGACGGCAGAGAGACAGTCACTGGTATTCTGTAGGAGTGCAGGGGTGATGTTGAAGGAAGAGGTATAGAATTGGGTGTCATCATCATAGAGGTGATACTGGAAACCAAATCTACTGATTGTTTTTCCAATGGGGGATGTGTAGAGTGAAAAGAGTAGAGGACCCAGGACCGATCCCTGGGGAACCCTGACAGCAAGGGGAAGAGGAGAAAAAGTAAAGCCAGAAAACGAGACGCTAAAGGAGCGGCCAGAGAGATTAGATACCTGAAGCCTGAACCTGAACATTAGAAACCTGAAGCCAAAATGGGTTCAGTCGCCACATAGAGCCTCGCATTCTAGGATGAGAATGGCCAGTAAACCGTACCTGTATGGGGGAATGGTCAGAGAGACTACAGGGAAGATACTCAATTGAACTAATTAATGAAAGGATAGACTCATTACCTAATGCTAAATCTATATGGGAAAGAGTACCATGAGAACTAGAGTAACAGGAATATTGTGGCGTATCAGGGTTGCGCCTCCTCCACAAATCCACCTATCCCACCTCCAACACAAATCTAGCAAGGCTCATAGGGCCCTGAGGCCCCCCAGACCCCCGCACCGGGAACTTATCCAACACAGGATGCATCAAGTTATTGAAGTCCCCAACTACCAAGAGCAATGTATCAGGCAGGGAGGACAAGAAGGTGACCACTCTACGTAAGACATCGCCCGAGTAGGGGGGAGGTATACATACTGCAACCAAAACTAGCAAGGCATGATTAAAAGAGCCATATAAACAAATAAACCTTCCTTCAGGGTCAATAAGACTAGATATACTGGTAAATAGGATACTATTATGTATGAGAACACTCACACCGTGGGAATGTGACGAAAACGTGGCGTGGAACGTGTGACCAAACCACGGTTTATTCAATACATGTTTAGTCTCAGCCACCAAATGCGTTTCAGAGAAACAGAAAATGGCAGGCTGGTGCGTTTTGAGCATCTGAAAGACAGCAAGACGCTTGGTGGGATCATTAAGGCCATGCACATTCCACGCCATCACAGTTAGATCATTAGCCATAGTACAGTCATAAGGATACTAAAGATCACAGACGAAGATCCGCCAGACCAAACAGTGTATGAGAACATAGGGAAAAGGGAGACGAGTTGCCACAGGACTGACCGAGGAGAGGACACCAGACTACCAAAACATCCCAGACAAACAACAGAAAACAACAACATAGCCCAAATTGCGACATGGGGGGGTAAAGAAAAAGCCCATATAGCGTGAGCAGAGGGCGTAATTAAGCATAAGAGAACACTTTTGCATCTTGCCCACATCCGAGAGAAAACTGAAATATATAATGGAGGCATCAGGCAATAACAGAGAGCATCAGTTAAGCGAAGGCAAGCAAAAACAACATGGAAACATTTGCAGAAACATACAATGAGGCAATATGGCGTGAAATTAAGCTAAATCTCTGGCAACATGGGAAAACATATACAGGCCCAGGGAGGCCGCATCAGGTCGTAGCAGGACCTCAAGTCTCAGCAACAGAGTCGGGTAGTAGCGCACAGGGTCAGCGCCTCACAACCGGACAAGTAGAAACAAAAAGAACTAGTTTGCATAGACTGACAACTAGATAATAAGGCACAAAATTATGCTAAATGACCGACAACTGGAGAAAACAGTGAGCGACCCACTTAGGCCGCATCAGTTCGCAGCATGACAGCCAGTCTCAGCAAGAATGTCAAGTGTTACCGCACTGAATCTGCACCTCATGTCTATCCAACCACTCCGCGGCTGCAATCGCGGTGTCAAACATATGGGCGGTTCCTAGGGCAACCACCCGCAACCTTGCCAGATAAAACATGGAGTATTTCACATTCAGGGCCCGAAGGCGACGTTTCACATCCATATATTTCGCCCGCCGTTTCTGTACTTCAGCAGAAAAGTCAGGAAAAATAGTTATACGGTTCCCATCAATAGTTATGGACTCCAAGTCCCGAGCCTTACGAAGAATGATATCTCTGTCCTTGTAATGGAGCACTCGGATGAGGACGGCCCTAGGGGGGGGCCCCGGCGGGAGAGGACAGGTGGGCACCCTGTGTACACGTTCCACCGCAAACAGGGGGGTCAGAGTCTCTTTCCCAAAGGTGGGTAGGAGCCATTTCTCGAAGTAATCGCTAGGGTCACGACCCTCCACTTTTTCAGGGACTCCGACAAGCCGCACATTGTTCCGCCGCAGGTGGTTTTCTAGGTCATCGGATTTGGCTGCTAAGGCAGTTAGGTTATTTACAACACGGTGCATATCCCTTTGAAGTGGGGGGACCAGATCTTCTAGTTCCCCCACCCCCTCCTCCACCGCACCAACTCGCTCAGTGACTTTCTGCATGTCATGTCTGATAAGATTGATGTCTTCACGTAGACAACCCAGCAACATCTTTACATCCATGTTGTCTTTGGAGATAGACAATAAAATGTCCTTCAAAGTGGGTTCTGTAGTAGGAGGCATAGCAGTAGTAGAGACCATAGCAGTGTCGCCCCTAACATCAACAGGGAAACAGGCCACAGGAGGCCGCCTAGGAGTAGACACCGCAGCGGTATTAGTCAGGTTAGCGGCACCTACAGCAACAGCAGTGGTACAGTCCTTAAAGAGCAGGTTAGGAGTATGTATCTCAGCAAGAGTGGTCAGGGCAGCATTGCCCTTAGCAACAGCAGGGTCACAGTCCACAGGGAGCCGGTTAGGGGTATGCAGCACAGCAGTAGTAGTCAGAGCAGCGTCGCCCTTAGCAACAACAGGGGCACAGTCCATCAGAAGCTGTGTAGGAGTATGCATCACCGCAGTAGAAGACAAGGCAGCATTGCCCTTAGCAACAACAGGAGTACAGTCCATATTAAGTTGATCAGGGATTTGCATTACAGCAGCAGTACTCAAGGCAGCATCACCCCTAGCAACAACAGGAGTACAGTCCACAGGGGCCCGTGTGGGAACACTTTGGGGAGTCTCTGTGGCCAGGGATGGGGAGGCAAGTTCCCCAGAAGCAGCCTGTAGCACGGGAAGCATGGTAGAGGAGTCCCCAGTGTAAGTGGCGGGCCTTCCAGCATATAGGGGGTTAATAGTGAACTGACGTGGGCCATCCTCACATGCAGGGCCCGACTGTTCCGCTGCCCGGCCCGCAAGCTCCTCGGGCATCATGGGCTCGACTAGCCAGGCAGCCCCATCCAGCTCCTCATCACTCCAGCTGCCCACCAGAGCCCTGTCAGCGGTGTCGGTAACTCGCGCAAAGCGCTGCAGGCACTCCGCAATCCCCGACACCTCCACACAAGATGGCGCCGGCTTCTTCAAGGACTCAGCCCCGCTGCCTTCCATCGCTCCCTGCTACTTCCTCTGTTGGCGGCGTCCCGGCATTCCACCACCGCACCACTCCAGAGACCCACAGCAACCAGCAGGTGGGTATGAAAATCAAAAATGTAGCCTGATGCCCAGGATTAGTTCAGGATTCTCGGCGAAGCTCCGAGCAAACGTCCGCTCACATGCCGTGCGTGGCCATGCCCCCCTCAGCATATGTGGTTTTTGCCTGTTAAAAGTTAGCATGAGGCAGTTTGTGAGTACTACTTCTTTTGGTTATTTCTGACTTGATACAAGCTTGTATGTGTTTCTTGTATTATTACTAGTGGGTCTTCCTATCTTTCTCTATCATTAAGACCTAGGGGCTGCTGAGTACAACAATGGTATTAGGAACCCAGGAAGGTGGCTGCTATAGTTGTAGTTGGACTGTACAGCCTCTACAAAATCTAAATCTAATGTTTCAAAATCTAAACTTCTACATTTTATTATGCATTTACTATTACACTATTATGCATACAAGTGTATATGTGTATCACATAGACCTATATATCGCTGCACTTCAGTAGAACCATGCATACAACCACGGTGGTAAATGTAAACAAACTAGGTATACAATGTAAAAAATTGCCGCATGCTCCATTGCATGCCGAATTCTCCACTTGAGGCATTGCTAGGGGAAAACCTGATCACTGACAGTGACCAAATGAACTTCCATCATATTATAACCTAAAAAGAACATGCTCATGCACATAAGGCACTAATCTAATTCTTAACATTTAAAGTACATACCCCAACAGTAGGGCAGGAATGTGAAAAACCCTGCTACATATTTATATGCATTGTGTATCTGGTTATCAAACAAGTAATATGCTTAGTACTTAACCCCTTAAGGACGCAGGACGTAAATGTACGTCCTGGTGAGGTGGTACTTAACGCACCAGGACGTACATTTACGTCCTAAGCATAACCGCGGGCATCGGAGCGATGCCCGTGTCATGCGCGGCTGATCCCGGCTGCTAATCGCAGCCAGGGACCCGCCGGCAATGGCCGACGCCCGCGATCTCACGGGCGTCCGCCATTAACCCCTCAGGTGCCGGGATCAATACAGATCCCGGCATCTGCGGCAGTTCGCGATTTAAATGAACGATCGGATCGCCCGCAGCGCTGCTGCGGGGATCCGATCATTCATAACGCTGCACGGAGGTCCCCTCTCCTTCCTCCGTGCGGCTCCCGGCATCTCCTGCTCTGGTCTGAGATCGAGCAGACCAGAGCAGGAGATGACCGATAATACTGATCTGTTCTATGTCCTATACATAGAACAGATCAGTATTAGCAATCATGGTATTGCTATGAATAGTCCCCTATGGGGACTATTCAAGTGTAAAAAAAATGTAAAAAAATGTAAAAGTAAAAAAAAGTGAAAAATCCCCTCCCCCAATAAAAAAGTAAAACGTCAGTTTTTTCCTATTTTACCCCCAAAAAGCGTAAAAAAACATTTTTTATAGACATATTTGGTATCGCCGCGTGCGTAAATGTCCGAACTATTAAAATAAAATGTTAATGATCCCGTACGGTGAACGGCGTGAACGAAAAAAAAAATAAAAGTCCAAAATTCCTACTTTTTTAATACATTTTATTTAAAAAAAATTATAAAAAATGTATTAAAAGTTTTTTATATGCAAATGTGGTATCAAAAAAAAGTACAGATCATGGCGCAAAAAATGAGCCCCCATACCGCCACTTATACGGAAAAATAAAAAAGTTAGAGGTCATCAAAATAAAGGGATTATAAACGTACTAATTTGATTAAAAAGTTTGTGATTTTTTTTAAGCGCAACAATAATAGAAAAGTACGTAATAATGGGTATCATTTTAATCGTATTGATCCTCAGAATAAAGAACACATGTCATTTTTACCATAAATTGTACGGCGTGAAAACAAAACCTTCCAAAATTAGCAAAATTGCGTTTTTCGTTTTAATTTCCCCACAAAAATAGTGTTTTTTTGGTTGCGCCATACATTTTATGATATAATGAGTGATGTCATTACAAAGGACAACTGGTCGCGCAAAAAACAAGCCCTCATACTAGTCTGTGGATGAAAATATAAAAGAGTTATGATTTTTAGAAGGCGAGGAGGAAAAAATGAAAACGTAAAAATTAAATTGTCTGAGTCCTTAAGGCCAAAATGGGCTGAGTCCTTAAGGGGTTAAACAACACCTAAAATACTGCCTTGTTTTTCCTATCACATAAAGTAATAACATAATGATGGAAGCCCCCCAGTGCTAAGTGTACTTCACTTGTTTTCTCCTGCACGGTGGTCCCGAGGAAAGGAAAGTAAGCTGCAGCATGGCCCATATTCAAGTAATATGCCATAACTTTCTAAGACTGAAAACTCCTTTAAAGTTACCATGTGGTTGTTGATATAGTTTATAGAAATATAGCTAGAAAATGACTTGCATTTATCTCTTTTTCATTGTGTGCTCACGTAAGTTAAGCATTGTTTAAGCACTATATAAATGTCAGAGAAGAAGCCAATATGCTCGAATGTGCTTTAAATATTAAATACAAGCCATCTGTGGTGTTTTGGAACCATTAATGGATGACAAAAGGATGTGTAATTATTTCAATAACACTTTCACATTTTCAAAGCATTGTGCTAGTTTATAAAAGTTCATTTTACTTAATTTAACTTTTTTTTCACTAATAAAATTGTGTTTATATGTTAGACAAGTTAAAGGGATTGCCCAAGAGTTTAACAAAGAAAGCTCACAGATAATAGTGCGGTGTAACTGACTGTGCCAATATTTTATCAGTTGATTTTAAAATTTCTTAAATCTTAAAGGCTCACTGAGGTTTGAAAAAACGTTTAAAATGTCCTTTATCAAAAGTTTTCGTTGTTCGGGGTCTGGGTGCACAGACCTCGACCAATTGGTAGAACGAGCGAGTGAGGACCTCGCTAAGCACTTTCTCTCCTGGCTCTGTGACATGTGCCTGAGATGGTCTCACAATGTAAAGGACTGACCTTTCTGAACTTTACAGAATGTCAGCTCTGCCCAGCAGCTTGTGAAGTGAGCTAAATTATTAAATGGGCACTGTCACCAACTTTATTTTTTGATATGTTGTAGTACTTATGTACTACAACATATCTCTAATATACTTTTATAATTTTTTTTTCATTAAAAAGGTTTAATTTACATTTAAAAACCGGCTACTGAAAAAGGACTGATTTTGGAGTGGCAATCAGTCCTTTTTCAGTTAGGCTGCACTCGCTCCCTGCCTGTCAATCAGACAGGCGGGAGCGAGCGCATTGGCTCCCCGGCCACTGGCTGGGAGGCCCCTTCCGCCGCCGCCTCGTTGCCGCCGCTGTCCCTGCACGCCCGCTGCCAGACTCTGCAGTAACTGCAAGTGTAATGAGGGAACGGGGTATGTGGGGCGGGGGGGGGAAGAGGGAACGGGCTAGTGCCGTAGCAGGGGGGGGAGGGGAAACGGGCTAGCAAAAAAAAAAAATAGGATGGTGGGAGCTACCCTTTAAGCTCTAAACATTATGCTAAGCTGAGGTCCCATCTGCATTTCATGACTTTAGTCTCTCCCAGGCTGTAGTAGACAATCTGCAAGCAGGACTGCAGGGAGAACACCTGGTGGCCAAAATTTAAGGGTGGGGTCACATGTAATGGATCTGCAGCCTATTTTATGCTGCAGATCCGCCGATGACAAACCCTAGAGTGTGCCTCCTGCTGTGCCTGCGTTGTCTGCTCAGGACCTACGAGTCGTCATGCGCAGTATGCTCAGACATCATGGCTGCTCTCAGCCTAGGTCAGGGAGCAGGGAGAGTGACCACGATGTCTTTGAGTAAACTGCGCATGCATGTAGCGACTGTGTTCTTGCTTGTAGAGGTGGATTGCTGTGTGTGACAGTAATATATTTAGAGGGCCCAATGTGGTGCAGGTTTATATTCAGAGAGCACAGTGTGGGGTAGTATTATATTAATTATTATTTACATATAGAGGATCAGAATGCGCTGACAAAGTGTGGAGCCATATGGGCATCAAGTTCTGCAGAGAAGATTTAGCTGGAACAAGTCACAGTGGTATTTACCAAATTAATTAGGTACGATTAGAAATTAGAAAGATTATAGAGAAGATGTCACCTGTAATCACTGATATAATTGTGTATTTTTCCTCACTTTGTCCCAGAGCTGGAGACATAGTGAGAGCTGTAATAAAATAATTTTACGCAATGTGCCAAAAAGCGGGCATAGTCACATCAGGCTAAAAGATTACTTTGGGGGAGGAGGGTATGGGGTGACACCATTTTGTACTGCATTGGGTGACACCTACCCAAGCAACAACACTGGTGCACAGATAACACTCAGTGGCGTAGCGGGGGCCTCCGCAGCCCCCGCGGTGCGGGGGGCCCCGTCTAGGCTGGGGCCCCTTAGCCCCGGCCAGGGCCGGATTATCACTGGGGTTTTGGAGCACCTGCTCCAGGCCCCCGCGCGCCCAGTGAAGAAGGAGGCCCTCGACCCGGCCGACACAGGCCCGCGGGGCCCCCATTGCCACTCCACTAAGACATACCGGCCTACCCCCGCAAATCCCTCCCCCCCCCCCCCCCCCCCCGCAGGCACCTCCCAGCCTTCGGCGTGCAGCCCGTGCGGCTGCATCAAGTCAGTGAACAGGTGACGTGGTGCCGGCTGAGAGGAGAGCGCGGGAGATGAGCGCCCACTGGCAGTTTTCCAGCACCAGGCCTACTGCGGCCGTACAGGTACCCCCCCCCCCCGGCATGGCCTCCCTCCCACTACAACTACCAGCATGCCCGGAGAGCCTTTAGCTGTCCGGGCATGCTGTGAGTTGTAGTTTTGCAACAGCTGGAGGCACCCGGGTTGTCAAAAACTGCCTTAGGGCCTAACCCAGTGTTTCCCAACCAAATACAACTTCCAGCATGCCCAGACAGCCAAAGGCTCTCCGGGCATGCTGGCAGTTGTAGTTTTGCAACAGCTGGAGGCGCCCTGATTAGCAAACACTGCCTTAGGGCCTAACCCAGTGTTTCCCAACCAGGGTGCCTCCAGCTGTTGCAAAACTACAACTGCCAGCAGACCCAGAGAGCCCTTGGCTGACCGGGCAAGCATGCCCGGAGGGCCCTCTGGCTGTCCGGGCATGCTGTGAGTTGTAGTTTTGCAACCGCTGGAGACACCCGGGTTGGCAAAAACTGCCTTAGGGCCCAACCCAGTGTTTCCCAACTTGGGTGCCTCCAGCTGTTGCAAAACTACAACTCACAGCATGCCGGGAAGCCTTTGTCTATGGTCATCCTCATCTTGTAATATACTACTAGGTCTGTACTCTATATTCTGCTGGTGAGGTCACTGGGGGAGATTTATCAAAACCTGTCTAGAGGAAAAGTTGCCCAGTCGCCCATAGCAACCAATCAGCTCGCTTCTTACATTTTTAACAAGGCCTCTGCAAAATTAAAGAAGTAATCTGATTGGTTGCTATGGGCGACTGGGCAACTTTTCCTTTGCACAGGTTTTGATAAATCTCCCCTACTGTGTACATTACATTACTTATCCTGTACTGATCCTGAGTTATATCCTGTATTATAATCAAGAGCTGTACTCACTATTCTGCTGGTGATGTCACTGTGTACATACATTACATTACTTATCCTGTACTGATCCTGAGTTATATCCTGTATTATACTCCAGAGCCGCCATTCATATAACAGAACCTGGGGAGCATCACAACAGTCGAATGTAAAAGTTTCCTTAGGAGACGAGGTGAGTGACCTGCTGCTTCCACCATAATTAATGTAACGTGAGCCTTCATTTATCGCAATAGTTAGATTTTGCCACCCATTGTACAAGATGTCACTATTGCCGTGCATGTAGGGTCACTTTACATTACTTATGTACTGATTTTTATCCTGTATTATACTCCAGAACTGTACTCACTATTCTGCTGGTGAGGTCACTGTGTACATACATTACTTATCCTGTACTGATCCTGAGTTATATCCTGTAGATCTTTTATTAGAAAAATATAAATCATAACAAAAACACAAAACCAGCACAACTTGGCCATAGCTGAAAACAGCAACATGAAATAACATAAACCAAAACTTTACATTTAAAATAAAAGAACATAAATCCTGCCTAACCGGCCAGCCCAGTTTTCCTAACAAAAAGAAAAACACACCTTGCATAACCAAAAATCTAACAACACACTCACATGCATACTCAACTTACATAACCAAAAAAGAAACATAAAAATAGCACTATTTAGCTGTAACTCAAAAACACCCAGACTTGGGAAAAACACACACTACAAAACACACAGAAAACACAACAAGCACTCACTCCCACTACACACCACACCCCTTTTTTTTATTTTTTATAATAACACTAATAATAATAATAATAATATGCCACACACATGCATCACAGATCCATAACTTTACAAAGGCATAAAGATAAATTAATCTACAACTCAAAAAACACCCAAACTTGGGAAAAACACATATTACAAACCGAAAACACAACAAGCACTCCCACTGCACACCAAATTATATATATATATATATATATATATATATATATATATATATATATACACACACACTTTTTTTTTTTTTCCATCCCCCCCGCAAATCCCTCCCCCCCCCCGCAGGCACCTCCCAGCCTTCGGCGTGCAGCCCGTGCGGCTGCATCAAGTCAGTGAACAGGTGACGTGGTGCCGGCTGAGAGGAGAGCGCGGGAGATGAGCGCCCACTGGCAGTTTTCCAGCACCAGGCCTACTGCGGCCGTACAGGTACCCCCCCCCCCCCCCCGGCATGGCCTCCCTCCCACTACAACTACCAGCATGCCCGGAGAGCCTTTAGCTGTCCGGGCATGCTGTGAGTTGTAGTTTTGCAACAGCTGGAGGCACCCGGGTTGTCAAAAACTGCCTTAGGGCCTAACCCAGTGTTTCCCAACCAAATACAACTTCCAGCATGCCCAGACAGCCAAAGGCTCTCCGGGCATGCTGGCAGTTGTAGTTTTGCAACAGCTGGAGGCGCCCTGATTAGCAAACACTGCCTTAGGGCCTAACCCAGTGTTTCCCAACCAGGGTGCCTCCAGCTGTTGCAAAACTACAACTGCCAGCAGACCCAGAGAGCCCTTGGCTGACCGGGCAAGCATGCCCGGAGGGCCCTCTGGCTGTCCGGGCATGCTGTGAGTTGTAGTTTTGCAACCGCTGGAGACACCCGGGTTGGCAAAAACTGCCTTAGGGCCCAACCCAGTGTTTCCCAACTTGGGTGCCTCCAGCTGTTGCAAAACTACAACTCACAGCATGCCGGGAAGCCTTTGTCTATGGTCATCCTCATCTTGTAATATACTACTAGGTCTGTACTCTATATTCTGCTGGTGAGGTCACTGGGGGAGATTTATCAAAACCTGTCTAGAGGAAAAGTTGCCCAGTCGCCCATAGCAACCAATCAGCTCGCTTCTTACATTTTTAACAAGGCCTCTGCAAAATTAAAGAAGTAATCTGATTGGTTGCTATGGGCGACTGGGCAACTTTTCCTTTGCACAGGTTTTGATAAATCTCCCCTACTGTGTACATTACATTACTTATCCTGTACTGATCCTGAGTTATATCCTGTATTATAATCAAGAGCTGTACTCACTATTCTGCTGGTGATGTCACTGTGTACATACATTACATTACTTATCCTGTACTGATCCTGAGTTATATCCTGTATTATACTCCAGAGCCGCCATTCATATAACAGAACCTGGGGAGCATCACAACAGTCGAATGTAAAAGTTTCCTTAGGAGACGAGGTGAGTGACCTGCTGCTTCCACCATAATTAATGTAACGTGAGCCTTCATTTATCGCAATAGTTAGATTTTGCCACCCATTGTACAAGATGTCACTATTGCCGTGCATGTAGGGTCACTTTACATTACTTATGTACTGATTTTTATCCTGTATTATACTCCAGAACTGTACTCACTATTCTGCTGGTGAGGTCACTGTGTACATACATTACTTATCCTGTACTGATCCTGAGTTATATCCTGTAGATCTTTTATTAGAAAAATATAAATCATAACAAAAACACAAAACCAGCACAACTTGGCCATAGCTGAAAACAGCAACATGAAATAACATAAACCAAAACTTTACATTTAAAATAAAAGAACATAAATCCTGCCTAACCGGCCAGCCCAGTTTTCCTAACAAAAAGAAAAACACACCTTGCATAACCAAAAATCTAACAACACACTCACATGCATACTCAACTTACATAACCAAAAAAGAAACATAAAAATAGCACTATTTAGCTGTAACTCAAAAACACCCAGACTTGGGAAAAACACACACTACAAACCACACAGAAAACACAACAAGCACTCACTCCCACTACACACCACACCCCTTTTTTTTATTTTTTATAATAACACTAATAATAATAATAATAATATGCCACACACATGCATCACAGATCCATAACTTTACAAAGGCATAAAGATAAATTAATCTACAACTCAAAAAACACCCAAACTTGGGAAAAACACATATTACAAACCGAAAACACAACAAGCACTCCCACTGCACACCAAATTATATATATATATATATATATATATATATATATATATATATATATATACACACACACACTTTTTTTTTTTTTCCATCCCCCTTCCACACATACATATATACATAAGTTTTCTATGTTATCCCACAAGACCTAAACCACAACTGGATACAAAAATTACTACAAAAATAACATCTGGTTCGACTGCCATATCTATCTCTACTATAAACACAATATAAACAATATATAATTCACAAATCAAGATAAAAAATAAAAATAAAAAAAATAATAATAATAATTAATATATATCTTTTTATAATAATTACATATAATGTACACAATTTATACATATAAACTATATACACTATATACACATCTATTATTATACAGGAAACACACCTAAATATACAATAAAACATCCTACTCTAAACTATCCCTTCACCCACACCACCCAACCCGCCCTCCTGTACATGGGTCAGAGTCCACAGTTCTCAATGTCCAGCCACGACTGATCCACGCCAGGTCCACCAAAAGAAAACCACCACCCACCAAATACACCCTCCCAACCTAGAACTCCTCCCAACCAACTTAACCATAACCAACTTTATAACATACATAAACAATATAACCCACACTAGGCCCAAGTTTGGTGCCTGTAAGCCCTTCATAACCTAAACATTGGAAAACAAAACAAAAAGCTATGGTGCACATGCATTAGCCCACCACCAGGAAGAAGGATGGCAATCCTGATACATACAAAAATTTACATACTCTCCCTAACACCTCCCTACCTCTCACCCTACCATTATCCCTAAAATAAAAACTGACCCTACTATCACCCTAACCCTGTCCCCTTACATCACTGTCCCTAACCAAAACAAGGGTACTCTACCCAGAAGGTCTAGTACCTAGGGCACATCAAAAGAAAACCCTCTCCACAGGAGAGAAGCCCTACTGGTACCAAGACTGCCATACTCCAAAGACCTGATCTTCCCGAGGTCACCGGTGATATTCCTACAGACCTCCACCTCGGAGAGGACTTTACGCTGCGTAGACACTAAACACTGTGCGTTCCACGTGTGGTACCTAATCACTAAGCTAACTAAGAATATAGTGCCCCGGTCTCGACCACCCAGGTTCCTGAATGCCCCATAAGCCCACTCCGGGTAGGTAAGGCCGGCAAGTTGACTCCAGCCAATGGAAGCGCCCACCCGGTTGTAAACCCCTATATTAAAGGGACAATGAAGGAGGAAGTGGTCCATGCTTTCCAGCGTGTCCACACACTCTTCTCGGGGACAGTCCCGGTCATCAGATCTCCTACACTTCAAATTGTCCCTCACATATAGCTTCCCCTGAAAGCAGCGCCAGGCCAAGTCCCAAAACTTCTGGGGGATCCTTTTCATGTTTAAAAGAAACAACCCCACCCTCAGATCCTGACCTGGGCAGTCCCTGAGCGCCAGAGGCTTCTGGAAGTGGATCAACAGAACCCGTTTGTCAAGGAACTGCCTTGACTGGGTCCTGATCTCCCACACTCCCAGACCCCACCGACGTATCGCCTTCAGAGTCGGGGTAGCGTAAGCCGGAAGATATCCATGGGGCGTACGGAGGTCCTTCACTTGCCCTCCTCTCTCCCATTCCTGGAAGAAAGGCCAAAACCACTCCCTGCAGGAGAGTACCCATGGAGGAGCCCTCTCTGACCAGAGGTTTGAGATGTTGGCTTTCAAGAAGGTGTTTGTTAAGAACACCACAGGGTTTACCATGAGAGACACTCATTGAATACCACAGTCAAGAGGGGAGCTAAAGACTCCTTAAAGGTCTTGAACCACTCGGATGTTAAGCCATCCGGACCTGGCGACTTCTTGGGGGCGAGCCCCTCGATCGCCAGTCTCACTTCCTCTTCCCTGATTTCTTCTGCCAAAACGCCAAGAGAGGGGTCTACTCCTGGCTCAGGAATGGTTTCAGCCAGGAAAGCCGACATCTTGTCCCGATCTAGATCCTTCCTCCCCAAGAGGTGCAAGTAGAAGGATCTGACGACCTCCAGGATCCCTGATCTGGACCGATTCAGAGATCCCGTACTATCAATCAGTCCTGAGATGATTTTACTACTCACTGACATCTTGCAGTTCTGTAAGGGTCGGGCGAGCGGTACTTCCCAAAATCCCTCTCAAAAACCAAAGATGCGTGCCTATCGTACTGACACCTCATCAGCAAGGACTTAACTCTGGAGATATCCTCCCGGCTACCTCCAGTCGAGACGAGAAGCTCGAGTTTCCTCCTCAGACCCTGATACAAGCGATACCTGTTCAGGGACCTGAGGCTCGAGAGCTGGCGGAAGAACCCCGCAACCCGCTTCTTGAATATCTCCCACCACTCTGACTTACTACTACAAAGGTCCAGTAAAGGTACCTGACTCTGAAGAAAATCCTCAAAGGACTGTCTTACCTCCGCTTCCTCCAGGAGGGACGAATTCAGCTTCCAATAACCTTTACCCATCCGGGGGGGTCTCTGAAACATTCAAGGAAAACAAAATCATACAGTGATCGGAGAACTCCACCTCAACCACGGACACTGCGGAAGAGACGGCTTCCTCCTTTAAATAAAACCTGTCTATCCTAGACCTGCAGCTACCTCGATGATAGGTGTGGGCGTCCTCTAGGCGATGTGGGCGTCCTCTAGGCGAGCTTCCCTAACTATATTATTGAGAGCTATGCTGTCGTAAGCCAGCGGACCATTGGAACCTCTCCTATCTTGGGACCTTGTGACAGTATTGAAGTCCCCTCCAAAGATCACTTGCCGGCTAGTAAAAAGGAAGGGCTTGATCCTCATAAAGAGATCTTTGCGGCCCCACTTGGTTTGTGGGGCGTAGATGTTAATGAGCCGGAGCTCCTGTCCCTTCATGAGGACATCTAAGATCAGGCACCTCCCCATTTCTAACTCAATAACCCGTCTGCATTCAACCGGAGCGGTAAAAAGGACCGCCACCCCACTATACGGCTCAGCCGCAAGAGACCAGTGGGAGGGCCTGCGCCTCCACTCTCTCCTGGATTTTACCAGGGAGGCTAGATCTGACAACCTGGTCTCCTGCAGATACAAAATATCGGCTTCAACACGGCCGAGAAAATCAAAGGCTGCGAATCTAGCCGTATCCGACTTTATGCTGGCACAGTTAATAGATGCCAGCGTCAATGGGGTGAGTGCCGCCATCATGGGTGATTGAGTTAGACGGCCCTAACCCCTCATTTCTGTTTTTTTTCACCCCCCATCCCCAGATGAGGAGGCTTCTTTCCCTTTGGACCTTTTTTTAGACTCTGACTGGTCCATTTTTGAATTCCCATCTCCGCCTGGCTCTGGTTTGGCCCCATCCCCTGAGTAAACAGCCCCATCAGGACAGGGCCCAGTTCCCCCTGGAGGCTCCCCCACTTCAGGCACCCCATCCTCGACACCCCCCCCCCCCCTCCAAGGAGGGGGAGGAGATGGCATTGAGTACAGAGTACCGGTTAGACAGATCAATCAGAGGGGGGGCAGGTAAGCTTCCGCTTGGGACCTGGTCCGTAGCACGGGGACTAGAGGGCTCCGACCTCTTCTTTCTCCCTTTACTGCCCTTCTTTTTTGGCCTCTCTTCACCCTCCTCATCCACACTTTCACAGTGGGAAGAATCGGAAAGATCGGCCTTGCTGCCTTCTTCTCTACAGATTCTCCCCATTTCCTCATCCAGCACATTCTCCCCCAGGGCATCAGCAGTTTCAGGACTAACCTCTGGAGCAGGGCCAGAAGCTACCCCTGCCACATGGGAACTCTCCAGTTCCCTGCTCCTTCTCCGATTAGCCTCCCGCCTCAGCTTGGCGGGACTTTTCCTCCTCACTGACCCTGTTGCACCTTCACCCGCACTCGTGCCCTCCCCAGCTGAGGCAACATTACTGCTCTCCCCAGCCAAGGTGACCGTCGCACGGGCAAAGGCGCTAGGACAACGGCTGAAAGGGTGTCCTAAGACACCACACAGATGACACCTGATCTGCCTACAGGATGCGGCAAGATGACCTACCCCACCACACAGAGCACAGACCTGCACAGTACAGGCTGCGCAAAAGTGAGTGGGGCTGCCACACCTGTGACAGACCTTGGGCTGCCCCTGGTAGAAAATTTGGATTCTGTCTTTCCCAAGAAAAGCAGCTGATGGGATGTGGGCAACAGTGCTCCCCGAACGCTTCAGTTTGACGGAAAACGTCCAGGCCCCAGACCAGATCCCATGTTCGTCGTAGTTTTCGGAATGTCCGTCACATCACCATATCTGCTGAGCCAGGTCATGATATCATAGCATGAAAGTGATTCGTTACGTGTCAAAACGGTCACTTTCTTGACCAAATTCTGACGGGATATCGCCTTTACGGCAAAATCCCGCCAGCCGGGCTCGCTTTTCACCACCTCATAGTTCGACCGGAAGAGTTCCAAACCCTCTGGCCGAACGAAGCTGATGTCAAACTCGGAAGTACCGTAGGGGTGGATTAGGGCAAAGATGTCACTTGCCCTGAATTCCATCCGGAGGAGGAGCTCAACCACCTTACCCCCCCGAGGCGGACACGCATCTTCACCCCTCCACACTAAACGGACCACATTCCTACGGCCATTTTCCTGCCCGGATGTCGGAAGGGACCAGACCACCTCCCCGTTTTGTTCTCGGAAGGCGCCTAAGCCGTGTCTTTCTATCCAAAAAGACAGGTCAACCTCACCCCTCCCCTCTACATGAATTGATCTGTCTCCCCTACGTAGAGCCTCCAGGAGGCGCTGTTGCAAGTGACCCCCAGAGCCAGATGGAGATGGGGATCCCCCTGATCCCCCGGCAGTGACGCTGGCATAGCTTCTGGGAGAAGCAGCCACTACCGGGGGGGCAGTCGAACCAGAAACCAAACCAGGACCCTTATTCTTAACAGAGGTGTCAGCCACCAAACCTCTCTCTGCCATTCCACTACCACTCCTCACCTGAATTTTGCTAGCACCCCTCTCTTGCACCCCATTTGCACTCCTCTCTTGCACTCCACTTGCACCTCTCTCTTGCACTCCGCTTGCACCCCTCTCTTGCACTCCGCTTGCACCCCTCCCTTGCACTCCACTTGCACCCCTCCCTTTCACACCACTTGCACCCCTCTCTTGTACACCACTTGCACCCCCCTCATCCACACTGCTACCACAACTCCTCCCATGCACACTACCATAACTCACATTCTGCACATTACCATTTTTGCTTTCACTTTCACTCTTGCCTACACTCTCCCTTGTATTACAGGCTGGGCTGGCTGGGTCTTTTGTTTCATGTACAAGGGTTGCCGGTTTTAGGATTGGCGCTGTAGAGTTCTTCCTTCCACTCTCCTGGGACGCAGAGACAGGCTCCGCCTCTGACATGGGTGGCCACGCCCCCCCCCCCCCCACAAAATGCTGTACATCTTGGCGGGAGCTGTCCCTCCAGACGCACTCCCGCCCCGTCAACATCACCTAGGGGACCGCCCCCTGAACCAACAAGGTCCGGCGCCTGGACACCCCCCCCCTCACAGGGGAGTGCCCTGCAGAGCCAGGACCTGTACCGCCCACTTCAACCGAGGGACCGCCCCCCCGGACGGGTGAATCTGCCGTTATTTTCTGGCGCCTGGACACCCTCCCCCCTCTCAGGAGGATGCCCTTTTTTTTCTATAGCACCCGCGGCGATTTTGGGTGCACTACTGTATCCCCCATGCTGGCCCCGCTCCACTACAGAAACGGGGTCTGGCAGATTGGGGGACCCAGCACCCTGAGCTGACTTCTCAGCCGACCCAGGTTGCTGGAAAGAAGAAAATACAAATTTCACTCCTTGTGCCTTCTTCCTCTTCTTGCCCTACACTTTTTTCCTCTTCCCCTTCTCTTCTGGGCCCAAATCATCACCAAAAGTGAAGTTCTCCAGACGGGTGGGGGACTCCTGCATAACAATCGCCCGCAGGAGACCCCCATCTGCCGAGCTGCTGCCATCACTGCAGTCACTGCCATCCTCATCATCCTCACTGGAGGGAGGTAAGGCCACCTGAGCCGGGTTTATGTAGTCCGTACTGATGGTAAGTGGGGGGTCTGGGGTAACAGTGGTGGTACAAACAGAACCCGTGTCCATATCCCCCTCACTCACATCCCCCTCCTCACCTTCCTCCATCTCCTCCTCCTCGCTCTGGCAGTCATCTTGGTGACTTTCTTTTTCTGCACCTCTGGAGACCCCCTTTTTGGGGAACCTCTCCTCATTAAGAATCTTCTCAATGAAGAAGCCGGCTCCAGCCACAATGTCTGCTCTAAGCTGAACAATCTCCTCCACCTCTTTCTTTAGTGCTCTCACCTTTGCAGTGAATGCTGCTCTCTTGCCCTTGGCTGCTGTATCCGCCTGATAAGTTGCAAACTTAATGTCTTCTCTTAGACCTCGTAGCTGTTTCCCAAGCCGTTCATATTGGGCCATCTTTGCCTGGATTCTAGATCCGAAAGTCTCCAGGGATTCCCTTGGCTCCTTTACCCTTCTTTGCTGGGGTTCTGAGGAGCCTGAGGTAGAAGCCTTCACTCCACTCCTCTGCCTGGATGTGCTTCTTTTCCCAGAGGAACTTTTGCTGGAAGCCTTGCAGCTCCCAGCTGGGGATGGGGGAGGGGGCCCCACATGGCGATGGGCCCTGGTGGATCGTCTCGCCCCATCCTGGCTGCTGGCCGTCGCATTTTCCTTTGCACCCCCTTGCCGGCCGGGTACGGGGAGTGCAAGATGAAGCCTCCTGGGGCTCCATAGCAGGAAAAACCTCTACCCAGGTATCTGCCACACACCTGGGGAGGGGCAGATGGAAATCACTGCTTCACTGGAAGACTCAGGAGCTCAGCAGAACACAACCTCTCTCCAGAGCTGTACTCACTGTTCTGCTGGTGAGGTCACTGTGTACACACACTACATTACTTATCCTGTACTGATCCTGAGTTATATCCTGTATTATACTCCAGAGCTGTACTCACTATTCTGCTGGTGAGGTCACTGTGTACACACACTACATTACTCATCCTGTACTGATCCTGAGTTATATCCTGTATTATACTGCAGAGCTGCACTCACTATTCTGCTGGTAAGGTCACTGTGTACATACATTACATTACTTATCCTGTACTGATCCTGAGTTATATCCTGTATTATTCTCCAGAGCTGTTCTCACTATTCTGCTGGTGAGGTATGGGCGGAGTAATTTGGGATGGGTGGGGTATATTGGCGTGGGCATGGCACACCTTGTGGGGGAGGAGCTTAGGGGCCCTCAAATTTATTGTTACCCCACTGATAACACTGGATCCAACACTGCTCAGTCTCCCAATGCAGGCAGCAAGGTGGCGCAGTGCTTAGCACTGTTGTCTTGCAGTGCTGGGGTCCTGGGGTCCAATCCCACCAAGAGCAACATCAGCAAGGGTTTGTATGTTCTCTCTGTGTTTGCATGTGTTTCCTTCCAAACCATACTGATAGGTTTAGATTGTGACAGGGACCAATTTGAGTGTACAGTGCGGTGGAATCTGTGTGTGCTACATAAATAGACAGTTATTATTTCTGGACAGGTCATAGAACATGCCGCAAAACAATCCTTCTAATGTGAATAGGATATGGGCAACTCTATTCGGGGACATTTATTAAAGTGTAGATATAGATTCACTAATTTTATACAAAGGTTTTGATGTGGTGTGGTTGAAGTGTACATGCACCAAATTTATTAAATAATGCAGGGCCTGTGATAAATATGGGGCTAGTACAATTTTTGTGAAATTGAACTTCAGAACACTGCTTTTTATGACCCTCTGCCACTTTTGTGCGACTTTTTGATGGTATAGGTTTTTTGTGTAAATGAAGGCCGTGCGACAAATCTGTGACCTTTTTAGAAAAGTTGCAAGTCATAAATCACTACATAGTAAAAAATGGTCTTGTGTACAGCATCTATTCAATGAGAAATTGTGCAGAGCGGCGTACCACTAAATGTTGCACAAAAAGTTGCACATGCGTAATTTTGCGTTATATATACACAAAAATCCTGTGTAAATCCCTAGATAAATCCCCCCATTGTGCCTATATCTATGGGGCTTGCTGTAAAGCACATCACTAAATGCTGTTAAAGACTGCTCAGGTGAGGTCAGCGTGCTCTTGCAGGCTTGATTTACATACACTAAATAAGAAAGGTAACAGGCAAATGGGGCCATGGATTGGCCCGCGGAAAGTATAATTTTCTTCAGAGCCAACCGCACTACAAGTTTCAACAGATTAGTGCAATTGACACTGATAGCAGATTGCCTTTAAGGTTTTTCTTGTGTTGTGTTCCTACAAAAAAATTACAAATAAAGGTAAATGCTTTTATATGTTCAACCTTTGAGACATTAGTCATTTAATGCTATTTTTGATAGTGGTAAATTGTGGAATAAAGCATATGAGGTTTATGGTGGACTGGGTCTTCCAGTACGATACCCAATTTTATTTTGTGTGCTCATGGTTTTGTCAACTAGTATATAATATTTTATTATGTGCACGTATGATCTGTTCTTCCACAAGACACTTTATTTGTTCTAATTTTTTTCTATTTTATATCTTGTGGTTAGGTACTTTGGGGTTGTTTAATTGCACATTTCTGGCTTCAACGTCCTTGCTATATTGACTGTATTATTTGTTGGAGTGCCTTGTAACGCTGTTGAAACTTTATATCCCAGAAACATTATTTGATATGGATCGTTTCTGTTTAACAATCTGTTGCACTGTGCTCTTTATTACTAGCTTAATAGCTTTAGATATACCTAATGATGTTTACTTACCCTTTACATTGCACCTGCCAGTTGTTCTATTATCTTTTTGCACAGCTTACAAACACACTTTGGATTCTAAAATGTTATGAGTACAATGTGTTTTTTTTTTTGTATTCACTTGTATCATGATTATTCTCCTTTTTCTAGTGTACTTAAATGTTTTAGTTGTATACCCACTGAAGATTTGTTGTAGACATTTTTAGGACTGTTCCCTTAACCCCTTAAATGGGCACTGTAATTAAAACAAATTTTTGCTATTGCACTCCTTATTGTAAATAAAAAAAATCTTTTTAATGCACTTTGTTTAAAAAAAAGTTTTCTATGTTTTATTTGTATTTTAAAAAGCTGCCACTAGGTGTCTCCCTAATTGCCCAGAGCATATTTCCCCCTATCTCTACTAAAGATTTTGAACTCCTGCTGGCCAGGCAGAAATCCAAAATGAGCAAATGCAGTCTGGAGTGCTGAGGGAGGGGGGGGGGGGGTGCAGCCTTCATAGCCAATCATAGCTCATCTCATAGACTGAACTGCTCTGGGCTGTGTGTAGCAGAGTGAGAGAGAACGTTATCCCCTGTATGGCTTCAGATGATGTAACGCCTGCTGGGGAACACCCCTTCCCAGTCTGTGAATCTGAGACTGAGCAGAAAATACAGAACAATATCAAGGTGGAAAACTAAAAAAATATAAAAATAAAGGCAGGGGGTGGTTTATCATTATGGGGGCAGTGAACTGGGAGGATTATAACATTTAACAAGATCATGACAGGTACTCTTTAAGCACTCAGGGTTTTTTCAATTTTTGCACTTTTTCCTTCTTACCTTAAAAAATCATAACGCTTTCAGTTTTCCACCTAGAGACTCATATGAGGGCTTATTTCATCCCCTACCAATTTTACATCCTCTACCAATTTTACTTTTTAATGACTTCAGTCATTTCACCACAAAATCTATGGCGAAACCAAAAAAAATTTATTTGTGTGACAAAATTGAAAAAAATTCCATTTCGTAATTTTTTTGCGGCTTCCGTTTCTACGCAGTGCACTTTTCGGTACAAATGGCACCTTATCTTTATTCTGTAGGTCCATGGGAAGAGATTAAAAGAAGAGATTGCGGCTCAGGGTCATGAATATTGAACCAAATAGTATTTATTACTGTTTAAAAACATTATATATTAATCAGCGTAATGTGCTGTGACACACTATACCTAGCTGCTTAAGAAAGGACCTAAGGAGGTCCTGAAATGAGTCCAGCTAGTTATTACCCCAGTGACCACCACTACCTACAATATTGAGATATAGCACAAGTCTCAAACATATTTTTCCATCTTATCGGCATCATTAGACCTGCCAATCAACCCGTGACAACGCACGCTACCTCAAACACGAGGACGCTACCGGGATCTGCTACTGCTGCATCCAGGAGAAGCGCTGCAGTCCATACAACCGGAGCCCACTGCTGCTCATGCTGCAAATGAAGGAGACGGCCGAGTCTCTATCAGCGTGCTCCCTGCCAGGAGACACCTGAACGTGGACTATAACTGAAACGCATCTCAAGGTACCATCCACCTACCTGTACAACTGTTACCTAATATTGCAGTACAACTAATAACATTGCACAGAGAATATATTATTTTTTATATATTATTTTTTAAACATTAATAAATACTATTTGGTTCAATATTCATGACCCTGAGCACCAATTTCTGCTGTTAATCTGCCTATTGTTCGACACCGTGGGTATAGGTGCCATTTGGGTAGCTCAGTTCCACAGGTTGCTAGTCTAACAAGAGCCTCTCCAACGTTTTTTATAGAAAAAAATTATAACTACATGTACAAAAATTAGTATATTTAAAACTGTCCTCTTCTGACCCCTATAACTTTTTAATTTTTCTGTATATGGGGATGTATGAGGGCTAATTTTTTGTGCCATGGTCTGTAGTTTTTATCAGTACTATTTTTGTTTCAGTGGGACTTTTGATCACTTTTTATCAATTTTTTAGTGTATACAAAATTATCAAAAATATGCAATATTGGACATTGGTATTTTTTTACGCATACGCCATTGACTGCGCAGTTTTATTTACTTTATACTTGTATAGTTCGGACATTTACACATGCTGCAATGTCACATATGTTTATTTTTGTTTACATATTTTTTACATATTCAAACATTTATTAAGGAAGGGGTTAATTTAAATTTTTTTTATTTTTACTTTTTTACACCATTTTTTTTTGTCTCCAAAGGGGACTATTACATGCAATCCTCGGATTGCATGCACTGCTCAATGCTATGCCATACCATAGCATTGATGAGTGTTATCAGTGCTTGATTGCTGAGGCTTCCTGGAGCATCAGAGCACCGATCAGACAGCGAGGAGGCAGGTAAGGCCCTCCCCCGCTCTCTCAGCTGATCGGGACACTGCAGTTTTACTGCAAAGGTCCCAGTCAGCTCCACTGGGCTGCTGGGAATTATTTTTTTTTTAGACCCCAAAATCTATTTTAGGGGCTTTCAGCCACCGGGTCCACCCTGCTATGAAACAGGCTCAGCTTGTGAGCCTGCATCTTCTAAGGGAAGTAGGCACAGGACACACAGGCATGCCCTGCGTCCTTAAGAGGTGAAAGGTTTATAGAAATAAACAGTGCAGCAGAATCCTATTGAAAGCAATGGGACTCTGCTGCAGCGAAACATAGTTAGTATGGTTGAAAAAAGACATACGTCCATCAAGTCCAACCAGGAAATTGAAGGGAAGGGTGTAAGGGGATAAGGGGAAGGGATTTAGTTTTATATTTCTGCAAAAACATTAATGTTATTTTGTTCCAGGAATGTATCTAACCCTGTTTTAAAGCTGTTAATTGTTCCTGCTGTGACCAGTTCCTGAGGTAGACCGTTCCATAAATTCACAGTCCTCATGGTAAAGAAGGCGTGTCGCCCCTTTAGACTAAACCTTTTCTTCTCCAGACGGAGGGAGTGCCCCCTTGTCCTTTGGGGGGGTTTAACCTGGAACAGTTTTTCTCCATATTTTTTGTATGGGCCATTTATATACTTATATACGTTTATCATATCCCCCCTTAAACGTCTCTTCTCAAGACTAAACAATTGTAACTCCTTTAATCGCTCCTCATAGCTAAGATGTTCCATACCCCATATTAGTTTAGTCGCGCGTCTCTGCACCCTTTCCAACTCTGCAGTGTCCCTTTTATGAACAGGCGACCAAAACTGAACAGCATATTCCAGGTGAGGCCGTACCAATACTTTATAAAGGGGGAGTATTATGTCCCTGTCCCTCGAGTCCATGCCTCTTTTTATACATGACAATATCCTGCCGGCTTTGGAAGCAGCAGCCTGACATTGCAACCGTGCTACAAAGCTTGGTGTCATCTGCAAAGATAGAAACAGAGCTGTTAATACCATCCTCTATATCATTGATAAATAAATTAAACAGCAGCGGGCCCAGTACTGAATCTTGGGGTACACCACTAATTACCGGGGACCAATCAGAGTACGAATCATTGACCACTACTCTCTGGGTACGATCCATGAGCCAGTGTTCAATCCAGTTACAAACTAAAGTTTCCAAGCCCAAGGACCTTAACTTACCTGTCAGACGTCTGTGAGGGACAGTATCAAACGCTTTGGCAAAATCCAGAAACACTATATCCACAGCCATTCCTCTGTCAAGGCTTCTACTCACCTCTTCATAAAAGCAAATTAGATTGGTTTGACAACTTCTATCCTTAGTAAACCCATGCTGGCTATCACTTATAATACTATTATCCCCTATGTATTCCTGTATGTAATCCCTTATAAGTCCTTTAAACAATTTACCCACAATGCACGTTAGACTTACCGGTCTATAAATGCCTGGCGAAGACCTAGAAGATTGGTACCACATTAGCCTTGCGCCAGTCCCTTGGCACAATACCAGACACCAGAGAATCTCTAAATATCATGAACAAGGGTACAGATATTACTGAACTTACCTCTCTAAGAACTCTTGGGTGTAGTCCATCCGGCCCTGGAGATTTGCTTATATTTACTTTACTTAACTTACCTTGTACCATCTCTACATTAAGCCAGTTCAGTACATTACATGATGTGTCACCAGCACTGACCTGGCCAATGTCAGCTCCTTTTTCCATAGTGTATACAGAACTAAAGAACCCATTCAGTAGCTCCGCCTTCTCTTGATCGCCCGTGACAACCTCCCCATTATCATTATTAAGGGGTCCTACATGCTCTGTCCTTGGTTTTTTTGTATTTATATATCTAAAAAAATATTTAGGATTGGTTTTGATTTCTTTGGCCACCTCTCTCTCATTTAGAATTGTTGCTGTTTTTATTACATTTTTACAGATTTTATTAAGCTCCTTGTACTGTTTAAATGTTATAGCTGACCCATCAGATTTGAATTTTTTGAAGGCTATTTTTTTGTTGTTTATTGCTCTTTTAATATCATGTGTCAGCCATGTAGGATTTAGTTTTAATCGTTTATATTTGTTCCCCTTTGGTATATATTGAGCTGTATAGTTATTTAGAGTTGATTTAAAGATGTCCCATTTACCTTCTGTATCAGTATTTGACAACACCTCCCCCCAGTCTATGTCCTGTAGTGCAGCTCTCAGCCCAGGGAAATTTGCCTTTTTAAAGTTATATGTTTTTGCCTTCCCCGCCTGTCTTTGTTTTCTACATTTTAAGTCAAAAGTAACTATATTGTGGTCGCTATTACCAAGGTTTTCCCGCACAGTTACATTACCAACCAGCTCTGCGTTGTTGGAAATAATCAGATCCAACAAGGCATCACTTCTTGTTGGGTCCTTCACAAACCGGCCCATAAAATTATCCTGCAATAAATTTAGGAATTGACGCCCCTTTGTAGTTTTAGCCAACCCCGGACCCAATCTATATCTGGATAGTTAAAATCTCCCTTTATAACCACTGTACCTGCCCGGGCGGCCCTCTCTATTTGTTTATACAGCCGACCTTCTATCTCTTCAGTGATATTAGGGGGTCTGTAGATTACACCAAGTATAATTTTTTCAGTATTTCCCTCCTTTTGTAATTCTACCCACAGTGATTCCACATCCTCAGAATCATCACACACTTTGGCATCGTTCACACTGACTTTCATGCCACTTCTTACATACAGACAGACTCCACCACCTTTTCTGTTCATTCTATCTTTGCGAAACAATGTAAACCCCTGCAGATTGACAGCCCAGTCATGCGAGGAGTCCAGCCATGTCTCAGTGACCCCAACTATATCAATATGTTCCTCCAGTATCAAGGCCTCAAGCTCCCCCATTTTATTTGCTAGGCTTCTGGCATTTGTGAACATACACTTTACATTTCCATTAAGTTTTACACATATAGTCTCACTAATGGGATTTTCAGGGTTATTGGGGTTAATGTTATTATTTGAGTTATAAGGGCTAATTGTACTATTTAAGTTATTGGGGCTAATGGGATTTTTTGAGTTATTGGGTCTAACGTTATTATTTAAGTTATTGGGGCTAATGGGATTTTTTGCGTTATTGGGTCTAACGTTATTATTTAAGTTATATGGGCTAACGGTATTTTTGAGTTAATGGGGCTTATTGTAGTTATTGAGTTATTGGGGCTAATGGAATTTTTTGAATTATTGGGATTACAATTTTTCGGGCTACATTTATTTTTACGGCTGGTTTGTAACCCATGGATCTCCTTATCCACTGCTCTTAACCTCCCCCCACCGGACTCCTCTCCACCCACCATTATGTCCTGACCCCTCTCTAACCTATCCATCCCACTGTCTGCTTTCTTTGCTTTATTATCCTCCCCCCACTCACCTAGTTTAAATACTCAGCCACCCCTTCCAGGATTCTCTCCCCCAGCACAGCGGACCCCCTTCCATTCAGGTGCAAATTCTCCGTAGAATAGAGTTTATACCCCAATGAAAAGTCAGCCCAGTGCTCTAAAAACCCAAACCCTTCCCCCTCACACCACGACTTAAGCCATGCATTTAACTCCCTAAGCTCCCGCTGTCTTTCCTGCGATGCACATGGCACAGGAAGTATTCCAGAGAACACAACCTTAGAGGTCCTTCCCTTCAGCTTGGCACCTAGTTCCTTGTAATTATTCTTCAAGGACCTCCACCTACCATGTATTCTGTCGTTGGTTCCCACATGGACCACGACAACTGGGTCATCCCCAACCCCCCCTAGTAATTTGTCCACCCTTTCCACCACATGACGAACCCTGGCACCAGGGAGACAGCAAACCATTCGGTTGAGGTGGTCTTGGCGACAAATTATTCTATCCGTCTTCCTGATTATAGAATAGAATTTCACACAGACAATCCACCATGTGAACATACTTTCAGCATTCCAAATGATGAAATCCACAGTGCAAGTATGTTATGAATTATCCTTTTGAGGAGTATGTTACAATACACAACAATTGATATAGCACATGTGATAATAGTTTCATGCCACAGTTAGGATAAATTCATATATAATATTTTAGTCCGGATTTTTCTTTGTGTGTTTAACCAAAACCAGGAGTTGAAACAGACACAGAAAAAGCCACACAACTTTCCATCATAGTTTTTCACCGTGTTAGTTTCACTTCTGGTTTGGGTTAAAACAAAAAAACTGAGCATAATCCTGACCAAAATACCACGTGTGAACATAGCGCCAATACACGCATGTCTATTTTTTGTATGTTTAATCTTTGTTGAGTGGGAGTACAGGGATCCACTCTTTGTTGTATCTTGGCAGCTTATTTTAAATCCTCTTTGCGCCGGTACTGTATTTTGATATGTATAGATAGCCTAATTCTTGTTTTCATTTTGCAAGGTGTGTACTTAGCGTAATTGCATAACAAAGTACAAAAGAAATGCAGCATATAATTTTAGGGTATGCTTACACTTATGGGGGGACATGTATCAAAGAATTTACACCGTTTTTGTGTGTAAACTCTTGCGCAAAATTTTGCGCAAGCTGTTTTTTGCGTCTTTTATTTGCGTTCATTCTGATTTCCTCCAGATGTGGCGATATGGGGTACCTTGGAGGGGCATCTACAGTAGGCACGGATTTATTAACTGCGTACTTTTCCTTTACACACAAAAATTTTCCGCAAGTACCATTTTTTTAACGCAAATATAAGCCATCTTGGACTGCACTTAGCGAGATGCTCTAAATCAATGTCATGTTCAGAGCGGATTGCGAGATGACTCTGCCATGTACCTTTTAATAACAATGTAATGATTATGGACACTTGTGATCACCCGTTCACCCTCAGTGTAACCCCATACACCCGATAATACACTGGGTTATAGTGCGGGTGAAATCCTTCCCGACACGGATCAGACTTCACACTGTGTAAAACTCAAACTTCCCGCTGTTCTTGATGAGTGCAGGAGAATGCACCTGTAACCATGGTGACCACAGCTAAGAATATACCACTGTAATGTGCAGGGGGCGAAGGAAGTACAGCTCCCTGCACAGGTCTATGTATATGTGGGATTATGTAGCAGAGGTGAATATGTTATGTGTGTGGATGTAGCAGAGCTGAGTATGATATGTGTGTGTGTGAATGTAGCAGAGCTGAGTATGTTATGTGTGTGAATGTAGCAGAGCTGAGTATGTTGTGTGTGTATGTATTAGAGCTGAGTATGTTGTGTGTGAAATATTCCATGGTTACTAGTGCCCAGACAAGCGATAACTGTATAAATAAAACATTTCTGAGCTTAAATGTGAGTGCAGGTGCAGTGACCAAGAATACAAATTAAAATAAAAGTGTATATATATTTAAAAAAAATTATATAAAATTTTTTAATAATAATTTTTTTATAGTTACTTACATAACACCTTTCCCCCCCCCCCCCCCAAAAAAAAACACAAAACAATAAAACTACAACAATTTCTGTGATTTCTACACTAAGCTGGTGTGAAATTTTTCATGTAAACTGGACTCTCACCCCACGTATAAATATCATGTAAGGATGCGTTCCCACAGGGCGTATACAAAGCGTATTTCACGATGCGCAAAATTTAGGGCAGCAGCGGGAAATACGCTGCGTATTCCTCGCTCACTATACACACAGGGCTTTCCAGCGCCAGCCCTATGTGTGTAGTTAGTTTTGGAGGCGGGGCCGTGTGCCGGTGTGACTGTGACGTGCGGCTCCGCCTCCAAAACTCACTGCACACATAGGGCTGCCGCTGGAATGCCCTGTGTGTATAGTGAGCGAGGAATACGCGGTGTATTTCCCGCTGCTGACGTAAATTTTGCGCAGCATGAAATACGCTGCGTATATGCCAGGTGGGAACGCACCCTAAAGCAGAAAATATACGTGGACATGCCCACTTTTACAAAACTGACGTGAACAGTGTAAACTGTTGCACAAAGCTCTTTAAAAATGTGGTGATACTTTTCGCGCAAAAAGTTTTTTTTGTTTCATTTTGTGGCGCGAAATTCTTTGAGAATCTCCCCCTCTGTGTACTATATACAGAATTATGATTTTACTATTATGCAGAGTTTTGTTCGGCGCACACTGCTACTCCAGCACTTCTAGCTATGAGCAGTGAGCAGTGTACCATGTGAGGTAAAGAAAGAGTGCACGGTAGAACGAGGGGGGGCATTTCTATATTTGCACAAAATTTATCGAAGAAGTGCAACAGCCTTAGTAAATCTTGAGCAAGAGTGTAAATTAGGCAAGAGTGTAAAGGGGTAGAACTGTGTCTACAATAGACAAATAATGATACATGTCCTCCATGGTGTATATTCTGCGGATTTCACAAAGTCTACAGATTTTATCCACTGTAAAGTAAGTAAAGGAAGAATACAGTTAATATTAAGACTCCATGATTACCTAATGTTAATGCTACATGTGATCATAACTTTAATAAACATGTAAAAAAATCTTTAAATATACTTCTAAACAGCCACAATATTGAAGAGGTGTTATGTGAAGGTGAAACTGTTCAGTTGAGATAATATATTGACTAGTAAAACTCCCTAAAACATATCTATTTTTGTAGAGCTTGGTTCTATCAATATTAATTTATGTCAGTGAGCAGTGGCCCAGAACTAACTGAATACGTGTTGCAGACAGATCCCCTTAGACCTTCTCTAAGCAGTAAGCACCATATGCTCATCTGTATCTTCCCTCTCTTTATTCTGGCAGCAGATAACACGCTCAAATGCAGAAAAGAGTACTGTACAGGCATGTGAACACTTAAAGTGCTGATGGATTTGTCGTCGGAGTTAAGAGGCTGTTTCGCACAATTACTGCTCAGTAAAGAAATTTTACTCCCTTCTTGTATCTAACAATAAAAAGTCTTGATCAATGAAAAAGTAACCAAGCAGAACAACTGATTTTTTCCCCTTGTTTTATATAACTTAACAGGATAATTGGCGTCCTCAGAGACCTACAAGAATCATCATTGAATTGGGATTTTGTTTACGAATAGCCTTTTAGGTTTGATTGTCTACAAAATCTTTGTCAGAGTTGTTTTTCTGCCAGTTGTTTTTTTATGTTCTTTTTCTTTTAAAACATAAAAACAGGGGTAGGCTGAGAGAAGCTGGGCAGGCACTATTGCTGGACAGTTAGGGGTTAATAGAATGAAGGTAGTATGGTAAGTGAAGGGATTGTTTCTGTCACAGGGATGTATGAGAAAGTGACTAGCCGGGGGTGCAGATCAATAGTAAACTGTAGCACATGTGAGACTGAGTAGAAAAAGAAGTTCGCACTCACCCGGTAAAATATAACATCCTCTTTATTAGATAATTTCTTTAAAGGGTACCTCTCATTAAAAAAAACTTTTGATATATTATAGATTAATGTATGCAGAATAACTTTACAATTGCATGTTATTAAAAAATATGCTTCTTTCTATTTAATTTTCCACTTTGAAGAAATGACCACTAGGGGTCTCCCTATCAGTCCTGGCAGCAAGCATTTCAGACTCATGCTGGAGTCCTAAACACTACGAGTAGAGATGAGCGAACTTACAGTAAATTCGATTTGTCACGAACTTCTCGGCTCAGCAGTTGATGACTTATCCTGCGTAAATTAGTTCAGCCTTCAGGTGCTCCGGTGGGCTGGAAAAGGTGGATACAGTCCTAGGAAAGAGTCTCCTAGGACTGTATCCACCTTTTCCAGCCCACCGGAGCACCTGAAAGCTGAACTAATTTATGCAGGAAAAGCCATCAACTGCCGAGCCGAGAAGTTCGTGACGAATCGAATTTACTGTAAATTCGCTCATCTCTAACTACGAGCTGCCAGTCTGCTTTGTTCACAAAGGAGAACACTCAGAGCTGCCAGCCTGCTTTGTTCACAGCCTGTGTGGCTGTGAACAAAGCAGGCTGGCAGCTCTGAGTATTTAGGACTCCAGCATGAGTCAGAAATGCTTGCTGACAGGACTGATCGGGGAAAAATACAATAGAAAGAAGCATATTTTTCATTAACATGCTATTGGAAAGTTATTCAACATTCATTAATCTAAAATATATCAAAAGTTTATTTGATGAGAGGTACCCTTTAAAACGTGTCCAAGGAAGGGTAGAGAGATGCGGTCAGCTTATGCTGACCGCATCTCTGTACCCTTCCTTGGACACGTTTTAAAGAAATTGTCTAATAAAGAGGACGTTTTATTTTACCGGGTGAGTGCGATCTTCTTTTTCTACTCAGTATGGCATAAAAACAGTTCTAAAAAATACCAGCGCTCTAGTTCCTAAAGTGTTATGCAGATAAGGACTATAGTAAGCAATTATGCAACTTCTACTCTGTAGGGGACTTTATTATTGTTGTCTTTGGAAAGGGAGTTTTTTTTATTTTTATTTTCCTTTAGTTTCGCTTATGTGGTTCTGCTTATCATACTATCAAGGGGGGGGTTGATAAATTTGGAACAAATGAGCAAAAAAAACAATAAATCACTTCAGACCACCATTTTGTATGATTCCTCTTTAGTGATGAGCGGCAGGGGCCATGTTCGAATTTGCAATATTTCGCAAATATATTGATGAATATTTGTCTTATATTCACAAAATTTGCATATTTGCTATGTTGGTTCTCTTTTTTTTTTTTCATGTGAAAATTCGTAATGTAATTCGCATAGTGCGCATGCGTAATTATATCTTTCACCTAAAAGAAGGGAGAGATCAGTGTCCAGTCTGGAAGTGCCGATATTCAAATAAATATTTGCATAAATTTGCACTAATATTCATGAAATCATGAAGTGCCTATATTCACTGTAAAAATTTGCATTTCGAATATTCAGGCTCAACACTATTCCTCTTCTCCTCTGTGATTTTCTGCTCAAAACTTTATGGTAGACTCTGCTTAAAACTGCCCTCTAAAGGCAGTTTTGTTAGTCAGGTGGGACCTTACTTAGGTTTGCGACTTTTTGGATGGGTTTGCGACTTTTCTTATGCCTATGTGCAACATTCACACATTATAAATTTGTGACCACTGCAAAGTGAAAACTAAAAGTTGCTTAGGTAAGGCTGCTTGGTACTTTCTGTGTACCCACAAAAGTTGCAAAAAAGTGCTTCGGCGCATGTGTAACATTTTGTGTGCCCAACATATGCAAAAAAAAAAAAAAAAGCTCTAAATGCAATTATAAAACTCCCCCTGTGTGTTCAGGCCAGTCTTGCTTGCCATCAAATGGGCACATACATGAGCTTAATCTGGTTTGTTTTTAAAGGGGATATATTATTATGTAAGGAGTTACCTTATAATTTTAGGGTATTTTCACATGCATGCAGATTTGACACGCAGGATTTGATGCGCAGGATTTTCTGCTGCAGATTTCAATGTAAACGAAATGACTGAGCGCAGCTTCTAATTGGCAGTTGCAAATCCTGCGCATCAAATCTACATAGGATCCTGTTCGTGTGAATGTACCCTTATCGTGTATCGTGTGAACGTACCCTTAGGGTCTATTCACACGTACAGTATTCTGCGCAGATTTGATGCGCAGGATTTCAAGCTGTGTTCAGTTTACATTGAAATCTGCAGAAGAAAATCCTGCGCATCAAATCTGCGCGTCAAATCTGCTCAGAATACTGTACGTGTGAATAGACTTTAAAGGGTTTATAGTTAGTGGCCCTGATACTAGCCTGTCAGTCAGTAAGTAGACTGTTAGGCATTAATGTGTGCAAACTGTTTAATGTAATGTTTTCAAACAACTTTGCTTGAACCAGTTTTAGGGAGCTGTTGCCCTGATGTATGCAGCATTATGTAAAGGAGATTTCTGTCCACTTCATTGTTTTATAGCCCCTGTCTTTATAGTTAGGAGACTCAAATGACTTTTTTGATGCCACAGCCCTTTGGAAAGGAGGGAGATAAGGATACATGACTGTGACTGTATCCTATCCCCCTCTGCTATGGTCCTTATTCCTCTTTCTTATGTAGATTGGTCCTCTGCTGACATGAAATTACAGCACCAGGGATCGGACTTCTCCATGTCTCTGGACCTGCAGAGTGTAACAAATGGAAGTAAGCTATTGCTGGTTTCGCTTTGGAGCTTATACCAAGACAATGACACCAATTTTAAAAGGGAAATTTTAATTACAATTCCTGATCAAAATCTCTGGCAAAAAGGCTCAAAGAGTAACTTCTGTGGTGGCCCAGTACGGGATGGTGTTGCCCCGTACTTTTCCTGCCCTGTCAGGCAGTGTCCCTCAGTGTCCCCAGGGCCCCCTTTAGTTGTTTCCCCATTTGTATATATGTTGTATATTCAAAGATGTGTTATGCCTTTAATAAAATGTACCATGTGATTGTTACCCAGGAGGTACAAGTGACCAGCTGACTCCAAAGGTGACCAATGGGCTCCATGCTAGTCTCCCCCATATAAGCCCTCTGTGGAGCTAGCTCTTTCTCTTTTCTCTTTTGCTTCCTGCTGAGGTCTAGTAAAGTCATGCCTAGTGTGTGTGTCCAGAGTAGTGGAGGCCTCAAGTCAAGTCCTGCAGGCACAAGTCAAGTGCAAGTAAGCTAAAGTCACCATCCTGTCAGTCACAAGTCAGTCAAGTCAAGTCATCTGTCTACCCAGCATGGCATGCACTAAATTCTCTGGCCCAACTACAAGTCCCAGCAAGCCTGCGAGGTCTCTGTGTCACTGGTCACCTCCTTGGGCCATGGCTGTACTGCATAGACTGTAACAACTGTCTACCCTCAGTGAAGCTACCGATGTCCGTAACTTGGCGTCAGTGTCTTCATTGCCCCCGTGCCTAGCCCAGGATCCAGCGGTATACCTTCGGGTGGTTAAGGATAAACCACGCCCTGACATCACAAACACAAGGGGTTAATACCATCTGCCCCTAGGGTAACAACATCTGCCCTGCACCTCACACCCCATCATACCACACTTCCAATAGGCAATTATAAATAAGTACCCACAATTTAACCTTTTAAGCCTGCAGTATTTTAAATGCTTACCTACATTTTCACAATTCATGCAATATTCTAATGATACATTTGTACTTGTTTAGTCACAATTAGAACATATAAGGCTCAGTCAACCAACCTCCTGTTCAATTGTTCACCTTAGAATTACACATGACATGTACAAGTCAAAGCGCACACAGAGGCCTGAAGTAGTATTTGAGCTGTGTATTTTTTTGCATTGCCCACAAAGTGCAACATTTCGACAATGTTGCCTTTCTCAAGCATAATGTTGCACTATATGGGAGTCCTGTGACCTTGATTTGTATCTATATGTATGGTTATGATTGCTTGTACAGTAGATAGAGTCAAGTGCTAACTTCCGTCTCCTGGCACCCAGCTCACAGCACAGACCACAAGCAGCCCATGTGGCTATTTAGAGACACGATCTGCCATGCAAGTTATTAAGAAAAAAAATTATTGTGCACTATCATTTATTACTTTTCTATTAATGTGAAGGTTGGTTTGAGCATACTCATTTCTTCCAGGAAGAAAAACTATGATGAAATAGGCACATCTATGGTTTTCAGAAGAACTCAACTGCCTTTTTAGCTACCTCCCTCCTCAGAGCTGTGACATTGATAACACTTAGCTGCATTATGGGGAAAGAGACTTGGTAAGAGACTTGGTAATACACCCTGTATCAAATTATTATGCAAATTATATGTTTCTCATTTACCTAAATAATTGATGTAAATAACAGTCAGCATAATTCTCATGTTATCAACTATTAAGAATACAATTCAAATTTTAGTGAACAAACCTAATTATGACAGTATTTTTTTTTAAACATAAAAAACTTACAATGCCCTGTTCCAAATTATTACACACAGTAAGTTTCAAAACACTTTATAGGTTGTAAAGAACTGAAAATTGTCATTTGTTGTGTTTGCAGCATATTTACTGAAATCAAAAGCTATTTCAATCAAATTTTTTACATTTTAACAGGTCATGTTACATTTTAACATAGGACCCCTTATTTGATAGCAGCTTCTTAAGTCTTACATCCATTGAACTTGTGAGTTTTTGGACAGTTTCTGCTTGAATTTGTTTGCAAGATGTCAGAATAGCCTCCCAGAGCTGCTGTTTGGATGTAAACAGCCTCCCACCCTAATAAATCGATCCAAAACAAGACTCCACCACTAGTGTTGAGCATGAATATTCGAAATGCAAATTTTTACCGCAAATATTGGCACTTCCTGATTTTACAAATATATTGAATATAGTGATATATATTCGTAATGACGAATATTAGTATATTTTTTTCAAATATGCAAATATTCGCAAATATTGGCGCTTCCAGTCAGAGGTCACTGATCCCTCCCTTCTTTTAGGTGAAAGATATAATCGCGCATGCGCACTATGCAAATTTAATTAAGAATTTTTGCATGAAAAAAAAAAAAGAGAACAAACATAGCGAATATGCAAATTTCGCTAACAAATATTTGTCCATATATTTGTGAAATATCACAAATTTGAATATGGCCCCTGCCGCTCATCACTATCCACCACCGCCTTGCTGATGTCACAGCCTTATTGGAACAGGGTGGCCGTCCACCAACCATCCACTACTCGATCCATCTGGACCATCCCGGGTTGCTTGGTATTCATCAGTGAACAGTGCTGTTTAAAAATTAGTCTTCATGGTTTTTTCTGCCCATTGCAGCTGATTCTGCTTGTGAACATTGGTTAGTGGGGGCCGAATAGAAGTTCTATGCAATGTCACATAAGACTCTGGAGGACTCTACACCTTAATGTCCGTGGGACTCCAGAGGCACCAGCAGCTTCAAATATCTGTTTGCTGCTATGTAATGGAATTTTAGCAGCTACTCTCTTGATCCAATGCACGGATCTGGCAGAAATCTTCTTTAATTTTCCTTTAATTTTATCTACACAAAACCATCTGTGCTCTGAATCAGCCACAAATCTCTTAATAGTGTAATGATCACGCTTAAGTTTTTGTGAAATATCCAATGTTTTCATACCTTGTCCAAGGCATTGAACTATTTCACTCTTTTCGGCAGCAGAGAGATCCTTTTTCTTCCCCATATTGCTTGAAAATGGTGCTCTGCTTAATAATGTGGAACACCCACCTTTAGTAGTTTTTCCTTAGGGCTAACCTGTCAATCTAATTATTACAGGTGTCCGAAATTGTTTTCAGTGATCAAAAGAGCCCTGAGATACAATGTCATCCATGAGTTAAACTGAAAAACAAAATATTTAATCTTTGTGGCACCAAAATAGAATGTGCATAATAATTTGGATCAGCCAGGAACAATATAAGGCTGGGTTCACATATGTCCGGCATCGGTGAACTTAGCCTAGATCTCGACGCAAATGATGCCATGACTGATGACAACGTGCATCAGTTGTATGGCATCTGGCATCCCTTGTTTGTGAATGCCAGGCAGGGGAGCACAGTAAGCTGTATCAAAATTGAGATGCTGGATGATTGTGAACTGTCCCATTCAAATTAATGGGATTAGTTCTAGCATCAGTTTTCACATGTCCTCTTTAAAACATGTTCATATTAATTTATAAAGATTTTTTGTTTGAACCTAAAAGGCTAATCTAGTGAATTCTTTTTACACGTTACCCATATTTTATCATAAAACATTTACTAACAGAATGAAGGAGATTAATGAAATTCTGTATGTTGTACCAATGCACCTGGGAAAGAAATGTTCTATACTTTCTTTTCCAGCTGTGTCACTCAGTGGCCACTTGTCCATGCTTGGAAAGTAAGCATACAAGAATCACCAAAAATCACATTGTTAAAATAAAAAATAGGCAACATAAGAGCAAAAGATTATCATTATTCGCAATGAGACACAACTCCATTTGGCCCAATTATAATCAAGAAAAGGTTAGAGATTTGACCAGTAACATCTGCACCGTGTCTGTACCTAGTTTTAGTCTGACCTTCTTTGTCCTCTCTTCACATTTCAATGCTGTTTTTAATTTAATGGCCATTTAAGAAGAAAAGGAAAAATGGGATGCCAGAAACCAAAAAACATTAAAATGTTCCTCATGCAAGAAGTATTTGGGAAAGTAAAGTGAAAGTAGAGTATAATGTTAGGCTAACATCATGGATCATGTACAGGACTTTATTTATTAAAGTTCTGTGTGAGTTCCGATGACTTAGTATAGCTCATACACTGGCTTTGATTTACCAGAATATGGCGCATTGTGCCCGATCTTTTGTGGTGTAATGCGCCAAAATAAACATACAAACCTGAAAAGTGGTGTGGTCAGCCTTGAAGGGGGTGGGGTTGACCAGAAAATGGGTAAAATTTCCACCTAGAAAGAGCTGGTCAGAAAAATTTCCCGACTTAGTAAATAGAGAGGAATCCTGCAAGTCTGAAACAACATTTCACACTAGTGAAAACCCAATACTCTTAGTAAATGAGGGCCACTATATCAGTATGCCTCCTATTTTATATGCAGTCATTAAGATAAGCGAATCAAATCTGAATTTGATTACGAATTTCAGGAAAAATTAGCTTCAGAGAGGGACAGAGAGCAGTGTGTGTTGCACAGAAAAGCATTTTTACAGCAGCAATTCACCTCAAGCCCAAATCCAGCCTAGAAGCATTGATAGGAAAAGGAGAGAGATTGAAAGAGAAAGTGCAATTTTTGGTGTAGTACACACCGACTGTATGCAGCAGCACTGGTGTGTACAAAAACTGAAAAGCTAATAGTAGCCAGCCAGTTACGTTGAGCAGAGCACTAAAAGCCATAATCACCTGCTATTAGTGCCTAATACAGGTTGCGTCGCAGAGCGTATTGTCCTCTATTAAGTGTAACCTGTGCATAAATAGATGGTGTATCATTTTGTTCCTGGTAAAGTCTTAAGGGCCAAGTTACTGTGAAAGGCCAGCCAAAAGTACAAACTTGCTGCTGTTCTACACAAATGTTGTTTTAAGCATAGTGGTGCATATTGTAATCCCCCATAATTGCATACCACGTATGTACATCTACGTGTTGTACCATTTTGTTTCTAAGGGGCTAGTTACTGTGAAAGGCCAGCCAAAAGTACACACCATCTGGTGTTGTAGACAAATACTGTTTTAAGTGTAGTGGAGCCTATTGTATTCCCCTCATAAGTGCATACCACGTACGTACATCTAAGTGGTGTACCATTTTGCTGCTGTTAAAGACTTAAGGGCCTAGATACTGTGAAAGGCCATCCAAAAGTACACACCTGCTGGTGTGGTAGACAAATACTGTTTTAAGCGTAGTGGAGCATATTGTCCTCCCCTCATATGTCAGGCAGAGAAGTGCCAGGACGTGCAGAGGCCTAAAGAGGAGTGGCAGAGGCCTAAATTCCTCATGCACAGACAGCAGTCGCAGTAGACTAGGGGCGAGTGGCAGCAGAAGTCACAGTGAGAGGCCTGAGCTCCCGGTATCATCTAGAGGTCGCGTCTCAACCAGCATCGATTGGTTAACACGGTCATCCACTTCATAACAAGTGACATCTGAGACCCCCAGTCAACAGTCGGTTGGTTCCTCAGACACAAACCTTAGTTGGCATGGCCCGGGAGCAGTCACTATGCTCCCATTGCCTCTGTCCTATGATGTTCGCTCCCCCAAAGAAGTATTGTATACTGTGGGTTCAGCTCCACTATTTAGTGAGGATGATCTAATAGAGGATAGTCAACAGCTACTGCCCATCCAAGAAGTGGAGGAGTCTAGGTGGGAAAGTAGTGATGAGGACAATGCCTTGGAGATGGTGTTGCGAGCGTTCAGGCTCCTGAAGCAGACACTGTTGAGGAACCTGAGGAGGACATCAGTGACGTGCAGACACAACTCGATGATGATGATGATGAAGCCGATCGCACTGGTAGCATGGTTGGCAGTCAGCACTGTGGCAAAAGGGGAAAGTCTGGAGCCAAACGTGCCCTGGGTAGACCACCTGCTTCGTGGCAGCCTACCTTCCCGGGGGGTAGTGGAACAGGGGTTCCTGGAGTCAGCGGAAGTAGCAGTCAAACAATGCAGACTGTTGGTGGGAAAATCAGCTACTCGGCGGTGTGGCAGTTTTTCATCAAGTATTCGGAGGATGTTAACCTGGCCATGCAAGATGTGTCGACAGAAGGTGAAGCTTGGCCAGGATTCCAATGTTGGCACCATGGCCCTGCGTCAACATATGCAGCGTCAACATAGAGCGGCCTGGGAGTACTGTGGCTCCAATATGGTGGTCCAGCCTGCTGCATCACCCAGTGACACACCACTCCCTGTTTCAGCCAGTCAAGGCTAGACCACCTTAGCCAAAGGGAGCTGTGTGTCATAACCATCTTCTGTCGCTCCAGATGCTCCTGTTCCTCCTTCTTCGAGTCAGTCATTCCACCAGCAATCAGTTTGCCCGCAAAGCCATGTCCAAAAGACAACAGTGTGCGCCCACTCATCCAATGGTGCAGAAGCTGAATGTGCTCCTGTCCAAGTTGCTGGTGCTCCAGTCCCTCCCTTTTCAAGTGGTGGACTCTGCACCTTTAAGAGAACTGATGTCTTGTAGCGAGCCGAGGTGGAGAGTCCCAAGCCATCATTTCTTTGCGAAAAAGGTAGTACCAGCCCTGCACAATTTTGTGCAACAGAAGGTGGGCCAGTCTTTGAACCTGTCGGTGTGTACCAAAGTGCACGGCAGCGCCGACGTGTGGAGCTGTAACTATGGTCAGGGACAATATATGTCCTTTACAGCACACTGCGTGAATGTGCTTCCTGCACAGCCACAACAGCAACTTGGACAGGTCACACCGCTTCCGCCTCCATGCTCTCAGGCCGTTGGTCCTGTGACAGTGTGCGACTCCGTCTCCTCATCCTCCACGATGTCCTCAGCCTGCACTGCATGGACAAGTCTCAGTGCTCCTCCAGCATACCATGTGTACAGGGCACTGCGGTGTCACACTGTTCTTCACATGGTTTGCCTTTGCAAATGGAGTCACACCGGGGAGGAACTGCTAAAAGTAATTAATCAAGAAATCGAATCAAGGCTTACTCCACAAAAACTGAAAACGGGAACCATGGTGACCGACGACAGGAAGAACATCTTGTCTGTGCCTTGCATGGCACACATGTTCAATCTGGTTGCCAAGCGGTTCCTGAAGTGTTCCTCCCATCTGCTAGACATCCTAACAATGGGAATCAAACTTGGCATGCACTTCAGCTACTCATACACCGCAAAGCACACCCTCATTGAGCTGCATTGTCAGAACGGTATCCCCCAACATAGTCTGATTTGAGACTTTGCCACACATTGGAATTCCACCCTCCATATGTTGGACCGACAATACAAACAGAGAAAAGCAATCACCAATTTCTTGATGATTCAAGCGGACTCCCCTTTGTAACTTCAATGTCAAACAGTGGCAGCTCATACGTAACACCTGCCATTTGCTCAGGCCCTTTGAGGAAGCCACATTATTGATCAGTTGCCAGGATCACGGGATGAACAACATCATTCCACTGCTTCATCTACTACAACACTTGTTGGAAACGATGGCTGGTCAGACATCTGGAGACATGGCGCCTACATCTCATGGCCACAGGAGCCCTGTGGGGGCTGAACTGAAAGAGGTGGAGGAGTGGGAGGGGGACAGTGGAGCACAGTTTAGGTTTCGCTAAATGGGCAGTTTTTCTAGTCATCTGACAGGAGAGGAGGAGCAGGAGCAGCTAAAGGAGCTAGAGGGCTATGAGGAAGACAGTGACCCAGACACAAAGTGGCAGTATGTAGTGGAGATGGAGGCAGGGGGTCCCTCCGAGTCACTTGCACAAATGGCATCATGCATGCTCACTTGCTTGTGTAGTGACCGCCAAATTGTCACTAAAAAGGGGGGCCTTTTTTACATAATGCATAATGCATAGTTTTACGTAATGCATATCCTCAATACTTACTTCTGCACACTAACACTTTTACAAAAGAGACCGTTTTCTTCTCCCTACCTGCCTCAGCTACTATTCTGATCCTGCCACCTGCCTCAGGCTACAAATCTGATGCCAAGTTCTCCTTTTTTCACCCACCTTTGTCACCGGCTACTGGTATTGCCACCCACCACCCCACTCTGTCACCGGGTCACTTTCAGGACTCCTGATGCTGCTGATGCCACGTCCAGGCTGTGTCATTCTGCCACCATATGTTCTCCTCATGCTGATGCCACCTCCAGGCTGTGTCATTCTGCCACCATATGTTCTCCTCATGCTGACGCCAACTCCACAATGTCTCATACTGCCACCATATGTTCTCCTCATGCTGATGTCAGCTCCAGGCTGTCTTATTCTGCAACCATACATTCTCCTCATGCTGATGCCAGCTCCAGGCTGTCTCATTCTGCCACCATATGTTCTCCTCATGCTGATGCCACCTCCAGGCTGTCTCATTCTGCCACCATATGTTATCCTCATGCTGATGCCAGATCCAGGCTGTCTCATTCTGCCACCATATGTTCTATTCATGCTGATGCCACCTCCAGGCTGTCTCATACTGCCACCATATGTTCTCCTCATGCTGATGCCACCTCCGGGCTGTCTCATTCTGCCACCATATGTTCTACTCATGCTGATGCCATCTCTAGGCTGTCTCATACTGCCACCATATGTTCTCCTCATGCTGATGCCAACTCCAGGCTGTCTCATACTGCTACCATATGTTCTACTCATGCTGATGCCAGCTCTAGGCTGTCTCATACTGCTACCATATGTTCTCCTCATGCTGATGCCAACTCCAGGCTGTCTCATACTGCTACCATATGTTCTCCTCATGCTGATGCCAGCTCCAGGCTGTCTTATTCTGCGACCATACATTCTCCTCACGCTGATGCCAGCTCCAGGCTGTCTCATTCTGCCGCCATATGTTATCCTCATGCTGAAGCCAGATCCAGGCTGTCTCATTCTGCCACCAGATGTTCTATTCATGCTGATGCCACCTCCAGGCTGTCTCATACTGCCACCATATGTTCTCCTCATGCTGATGCCACCTCCAGGCTGTCTCATTCTGCCACCATATGTTCTATTCATGCTGATGCCAGCTCACTGCCACCATATGTTCTCCTCATGCTGATGCCAACTCCGCTGTCATTGTGCCGCTCTGCGACAGGGATTCTAATAGCGACGCCTCTAATCTGCATGTCATACTGAATAAAAGTATTATTTCACTAACCCAGCACACTCCATATGCATGTTACAGCAAGGCAAAGTGTTCTACACCTTTATTGAGGCTCTCTGTAGGCCAGAAACTGCAGTTTTTAATAGCCATTCGCCACAAATAAATTCGGACCGAAACAAATTTTGGGGTAAAATTCGCTCATCAATAGCCAAGCATTTTTCTCTCAGATTTACATGGTATATGAAAGAAAAGTAATGTACCATTTTCCCTCAGATGTCATGTTAAGGAGATATTCTTCCTTAAAAGTATTCTTTGTAGTGGAAAATATTCTTATAGTAGAGCTCTGTAGTACTCAATATTAAGGATTGCCTATACCCCCTATATAAATGTCTCTGCTTTGTGCATGAGCATTAACGTCAGGACTTGCATACAATATTAGTAACTAATAGTAAAGAAAGTTTCATTTATACTATACAAAACTTTTTTTTCCCATTATTTATTTACAATCACATAAAAGACAAATGATAAGCCATCAGGGAAGTGAGCCTTGATCCAGCTACTATGGTCCAAAATGTGTTCAGAGCCATTTGGATCCAAACCTCTAGTGCCTACTGAAGTTGGAAAACATGGCCATTGCCTTTACCTCGCTTCCAGCAATCTGGTCCCATTTATGCAAATTGTGCAAAGTAATCCCAAGATTTGGAGATTAACAGAAGGTATGTGAGATGTTTAACAAGAAAAACACAACATATAAAGCAAACTCAGAATGTAGACTTAATATTTATGTAATTAGAATTTCTTCACTCATTTTAGTTATATATAAAAAAAAAAAAAAAAAAAAAAAAAGGTTATTTGGCCATCCAGTCAAGCCTTTCTTGGATCTAGCAATTTTATCTAGAGGAAGACAAAACAAATCCCCAAGCCAACTAAAGCCAACTTATCTTCTTGTGGGTTCCTTAAATAAAGAACAAATTCCCCCGTATCATGTCTAATCATACAACAACTCATATACTAAAAGGTGTACTCTGGCGAAAACCTTCTTTTTAAAATCTGGTCATGGAGAGGGTTAACTAAAAATTATCATACCTTTCCCGCTCATGTGCCTCTGCTGGTGTAACAAAGTTCCACCCTGACATCATATCACAGATTCAGCCAATCAGTGGCTAAGGTAGGGCATTATTGAGGCTACTCATTGAATGAGTGGACATGTGACATCATCTCAACAAATCTCCAGACGTGCCAAATAGACTGAAGAGGAGCTCTATTATACCAGCAGTGGAGCTTTTTTTTTTTTTTTTACTAACCCCCTCCCTGACTATATTTTAAAGAGAGTTTTTTCCCCAGACTGCTCCTATATTCCCAGTTAAGCATGTATAAGATATGAACTGCTTTAATGTACAATGGCATAGCTATAAATTTTTATATGCTCCAAAATGTAAGTTTGCATTATTTTTGTCATTACAATATAGTAATATAGTTATGTACACCAGTATACTGCACACGTGTATAAATATATAAACAGACATCTTTTAGTTACCCCTCTTTTTTAACTTTTTTTCTGGTCCTAGAATGTCACTCTCTTTTACAGTTTCAAAAGTTTGCTTGAGATACTATTATTAATTTGTTTCCTTAAAGCTTATTTCTAACAAGACTTAAAGGGGTACTCCGGTGAAAATCTTTTTTCTTTTAAATCAACTGGTTGCAGAAAGTTAAACATATTTGTAAATTACTTCTATTAAAAAATCTTTATCCTTCCAGTACTTATTAGCTGCTGAATGCTACAGAGGAAATTCCTTTCTTTTTGGAACACTGATGACATCACGAGCACAGTGCTCTCTGGTGACATCTCCGTCCATTTTAGCAACCATGCATAGCAGATGTATGCTAAGGGCAGCATGGTGGCTCAGTGGTTAGCACTGCTTCCTTGCAGTGCTGGGGACATGGGTTCAAATCCCACTAAGGACAACAATAAATAAAGCGTTATTATTATTATAATAACATCAGCAGAGAGAACTGTGCTCGTGATGTCATCAGAGAGCATTACAAAAAGAAAAGAATTTCCTCTGTAGTATTCAGCAGCTAATAAGTACAGGAAGGATTAAGATTTTTTAATAGAAGTCATTTACAAATATGTTTAACTTTCTGCCACCAGTTGATTTAAAAGGAAAAAGGTTTTCACCGGAGTACCCCTTTAACAGGCTTTCTGTTCTATCTTTTATAGATGGCAGCAGCGTGCGTGAGGGGGCCACACACAGCAGCTCAAAGTGTAGACAGAGGGGAGAAAGTACTGGAAGAGCAGGTCATACAGGATGTAGATGGAGAGGAATACACATAAAAGGCAAGGTTTGAAGAGGATAATAATATACCGTGTATCCCGGCGTATAAGACGACTTTTTAACCCCGAATTTTCTTCTGAAAATTCGGGGGTCGTCTTATACGCCGGGTATTGGGGTCCGGCGTAGGAATACTTATCATTATCTTCCCGGCTCCTGTGTGCGGCTGCAGGCGGGGGCCGGCCAGAGCATGTACAAATTAATAACTGTACAGTATACTTAAAAACCAGGGTGCCTCCAGCTGTTGGGAAACTACAACTCATAGCATGCCCGGACCGGCAAAGGCTGTCCGGGCATGCTGGTAGTTGTAGTTTCACAATAGCTGGAGGCACCCTGGTTTTTAGTATACATGAATTCGTTTTTGCATGCTCTGGCCGGCCCCCGCCTGCAGCCGCACACAGGAGCCGGGCAGATAATCATAAGTATTCCTATGCCGGACATCCCTGTGTCCCGAAAAATCTTTTCGGAACATAAGGATTTCCGCAGGTCACTTACCATTTCCCGACCACCACGCGTCCTTCTCCGGTCCTCCTGCGGTCTTCCTCCGGTCCTTCTGTGCTTCTCCACCTCTCTATGGTTGTACGCACGTGACGTCAGTGACGTCCCGTGCGTACAACCATAGAGGTGCAGGAGGACGAGCGCTGGCCGGGGCCTGGTGAGTGACCGGTGGCGCGTCATCTACAGTGTTCCAATCACCGCTCCTCCGGTCCCGGGACTGCTGCTATGGTCCATAGGCCATAGCAGTAGATTGTGACCCCGGCCCGGAGGAGCGGTGACCGGAACACTGTGGGGGCAGTACACAGACATACAGCCTCCAGCCATACACTCTATCTGGCTGGAAGTTGTATGTCTGTGGGGGGAGCTGCCTACTATTGTGGGGGGAGCTGCCTACTATTGTGGGGGGGGAACTGCCTACTATTGTGTGGGGGGGAGCTGCCTACTATTGTGGGGGGGAGCTGCCTACTATTGTGGGGGGAAGCTACCGACTATTGTGGGGGGGAGCTGCCAACTATTGTGGGGGGGGAGCTGCCGACCTAATGTGGGGGGGAGCTGCCTACTATTGTGGGGGGAGCTGCCTACTATTGTGGGGGGGAGCTTCCTACTATTGTGGGGGGGGGCTGCCGACCTGATGTGGGGGAGCTGCCTACTATTGTGGGGGAACTGCTGGCCTAATGTGTGGGAGCTGATGACCTAATGTGTGGGAACTGCTGACCTAATGTGGGAGAGCTGCCTACTATTGTGGGGGAACATGCTGCCTATCTAATGTGGGGGAACTATACTGCCTACTTAATATGGGGGGAACTACAAGGTACCGTACATTGCGGTAGGACGGGTAGTCTTATACGGCAAATATATTCCAAACTCTACATTTTAACTGTAAAAGTTGGGGGTCATCTTATACGCCCAGTCGTCTTATACGCCGGCATATACGGTAGGCTGTTTACAAATGTACAGTAAAAGCAAAGCAGCCACAGCAAACCATAGACAACCCAACATGCAGGCCTTACATCTAGCATGTATTTCTGAAAAGACGCATTCGATGAGAATAATCTGAATCCGGAGTAGGCTGCAAAGGGAATATCAGGGAGCTTGAAGATGAATGAAGTAATAAAGTTTACATTCCAACATTTTATCATAAAAGGATACCCCGGAAGAAACAAAATGTTTTCACATCAACTTGTGCCAGGCAGTTATACAGATTTGTAAATTAATTCTATCTAAAAATCTTAATACTTCCAGTACTTATCAGATGCTGTATACTACAGATGTAGTTGTGTAGTTCTTTTTGACCACAGTGCTCTCTGCTGAAACCTCTGTTTATGTCAGGAACTGTCCAGAACATGAGCAAATTCACATAGTAAACATCTTCTCTCCCAGACATTGCCTGATGCAGACAAATGTTTCAGCAGAGAGCACTGTGGTCAGACTGGAAAGAACTACACAACTTTCTCCAGGGAGAAACAGCAGCTGATAAGTACTAGAAGGATTAAGATTTTTAAATAAAAGAAATGTAGATATCTGTATAACTTTATGGCACTAGATAGTTTGAAAATTTCCTCCCTTCTGGAGTACCCCTTTAACCTCTAACATATACAGTGGTCCCTCAACATACGATGGTAATCCGTTCCAAACGGACCATCGTTTGTTGAAACCATCACATGTTGAGGGATCCGGGCAATGTAAAGTATAGGACAGTGGTCTACAACCTGCGGACCTCCAGATGTTGCAAAACTGTAGTTTTGCAACATCTGGAGGTCCACAGGTTGAAGACCACTGTTAGAGGAAGTTGTACTCACTTGTCCCCGCCGCTCCGGGCCGTCACCGCTCGTCACCGCTGCCCGGGATGTCGCCGTCCATCGCTGTAGCCGCGTCCCTGGGGTGTCCCCGACGCTCCGGCAAGGCCTCTGCTTCCCCGGCGTCCGCACGCTCCGTCGCCGCCATCACGTCGCTACACACGCCGCTCCTATTGGATGACGGGACGGCGTGCGCGGCGACGTGATGACGTTGATGGAGAGCGCCGATGATGCAGGGGATCCCGAAGAGGACGCGCCGGAGCCCCGAGGACAGGTAGGAGACCATCACCGGAGCTCACGGGGAACCGTAAACAGCTATCCGGTGGCAGCTGAAGCAGTCAGCGCTGCCGAATAGCCGTTTATGTGATGGCCCTGACATACAAAAACATCGTATGTTGATGCTGCCTCTGAGAGGCCATTGCATGTTGAAATTATCGTATGTCGGGGCCATCGTAGGTCGAGGGGTCACTGTATATATATAAAAAAAATTCTAACTTAAAGTTTCTGTAGCCTTTAGCTGTGAGCATTCTGAGTTCCAGTTTTACCAATTCTGCTTTTATTATAGATTAGCTAGTTGAAGGTTTTAAAGACAAATTTCATATTTCCTCCTGTATTGATAACGCCAAAATACCCACCTATAGGTGGATTCCTTGAGAATGTAAACGGCTGGTCTAAACTCAAGCTAATATAATGATCTAGGCTGTAAGATTTTGTTTTTGCATTATATAATTAGCAAAAATCCTGATTAGAGCTAATAGATGCCTTTGCTTCAGCTCTGTGCCATATGCCTTCACAATTTACACAGCTGAAGAAAAGCTTGGCTCTGTAAACTTTTCTACATAACTATCTCCGCTAATTATTTCTTGGAATCTAATATCATTTCACTTACATCTGTGGAAATGCCAGTTATATTGAGGGAGTGTTACATTTATTAATTACCGCTGAGTTCAGTCAACATTGGAGCTGAGGAAAAATAATTAGTTACAGTATTACTAGAACAACATGGATATGGCGCATGATAACCAAAACAATTTACAACAAATCATGGCACATTTTTGCATTCATTATATGTTGCATAGATGTCAGCTAATCAGAATACCTAATGCTACATGTGTTAGTAGCCTTCAGTCTGTATTTAGATTCTCCAATCCAGTTTATATTCAGCTTCGCACAGGATTCTATTTCAGCCAAAGGTGCATTTACATGTTACAATTTTCTTATGCTGTAACTCAAAACTATATTCCCATCAGACCTTTATACAGTACAATTAGAAAAGAATAAAACAAAATAGAAACTTTGTTGGCAAACAATGATAATCACATTTGCAATTCTCAATTTTGTAATTTGTAATAATAAAATTAGTTTAGCTCTTTACAATCATATAAATACAATTATGTACACGCATTTAAACAATGTACTGAAGATACATAAACAATCTCTCTGAATTACTTTTTGACTTAAAGGGGTACTCCACCAAAAACATCTGATCCTCTATCCACAGATGGGGACCCCTGCGATCTCCAGGCCGGCAGAGGCGGTGTCCGGAAAACCTAAGCTTGGAGCTTCCGTGTTTCTGACATCATGCCACGCAACCTCCATTCATGTCTGTGGGAGGGGGCATGATGGCTAGTACTTAGCCGTGATGCCTCCTGCCACAAACATGAATGGAGGGGGTGTGGCAGCCATGTTCGACAGTCATCCGGCATGGAGCGGAGTTTTCTCCGTGCACCGAATGACAGGGATGCCGCAGTGGAGATCGCAGGGGTCACCCCTTTAATAATCCAACTCAATAGAATAATTTAAACAGACTATGAGCGGTATGTGACTGATCTTTAAAGATGTTACCTGCAGCATAAACACACCACTTTAAAGGGGTTTTCCAGGCTTAACTAACTTTTAACTATCCTGTCCATTATGAAGAATTCTGCTAGTTCTACATTTACTTGCTATACTGCTCTGCCGTGGATCGTCTACTTTTTCTTCTTTATATGGTCCCCCCAGGTTTAGCGTTTCTGTCCAGGTCTTGATGACGTTCGTCTCAAACCTATTTCACAATCCTTTGCGGCTCGAGGCGGCAGCTGGTGTCTGGGGGCTTGGCTATTTCTTGTATTTCCTCACAAGCAAGCCCCTGATGACATTTGCGGTCCATCTGTACGTCCTGACGTGCCAGCGTCCTGTGAACTCGGCAATCGGCAGAATGTGGGAATGCAGGGAACACTGGCACAACGGGATGTACAGATGGACCGCTAACATCATCAGGGAGGTGGCTTGTGAGGAAATACAAGAAATAGCCAAGCCCCCTGACAACAGCTGCCGCCTCAAGCCACAAAGGATTCTGAAATAGGCTTGAGACGAACGCCATCAAGACCTGAACGTAAACGCTAAACCTGGGGGCACCATATAAAGAAGAAAAAGTAGATGATCCACGGCAAAGCCGTATAGCAAGTATATGTAGAACTAGCATAATTCTTCATAATGGGTAGGATAGTTAAAATTAGGGGTACGCCAGTGGAAAAATATTTTTTTTTTAAATCAACTGGTGCCAGAAAGTTAAACAGATTTGTAAATTACTTCTATTAAGAAATCTATAACCTTCCAGCACTTATTAGCAGTGGTATGCTACAGAGGAGATTCTTTTCTTTTTGAATTTCTTTTTTGTCTTGTCCACAGTGCTCTCTGCTGACACCTATGCCCGTATCAGGAACTATCCAGAGCAGGAGAAAATACCCCATAGCAAACCTATGCGGCTCTGGACAGTTCCCGACATGGACAGAGGTGTCAGCAGAGAGCACTGTGGACAAGACAAAAAAGAAATTCAAAAAGAAAATGATTTTCTCTGCAGCATACAGCTGCTATTAAGAAGATTTTTAATTAGAAGTCATTTACAAATTTAAAAACAAAAGGAAAAATAGCCAGCACAACAACCTAATACACCCGATTGAGGCCACCTCCGCGTGGTGGATGGGGGGACACATTTTGATCAAAAAGTGCGCTAAGAGCCTCCATTTTTTGACCAAGAGTGCTGTTGCAACTTTCTTTTTTGTACATTTTGTATTTGCCACAGCAGGGGGCACCGGTGTATTAGGTTGGGGGGTGTGGCACCCTCTTTAGCCGTGCACCCCAGTCAATGGCTGATCCAACATGTCACACAGTCAGAGGCTATATGCACAGCAGAGGTGAGTTATCATGTTAGGGTCCCATCCGATATGAGGCCACCTTCGCGTGGTGGATGGGGGGGGACACATTTTGATCAAAAAGTGCACTAAGAGCTCCATTTTTTGACCAAGAGAGCTGTTGCAACTTTCTTTTTTGTACATAATTTACAAATCTGTTTAACTTTCTGGCACCAGTTCATTTAAAAAAAAGTTTTCCACCGGAGTACCCCTTTAAGGAAATATCTTCTAGTGGGATTACAAAATGACAACATTTTGAGAGGTCCTCAGTGACATTTGATATTTGATGTAACAATCAGATCTGTGAGTACTATAACACATCCTAAACAGACTTCTTGTAATGCTATTTTGGATGCAATATCCTGTCATCCAATATGTGTCAAGAAAGAAACACCAATTGGGGAACTAATCAGGTGAAGAGTTGTGGAAGGTGGAACAAGATAAGGTGTGTAGGCGTTTGAGAGCACAAGGCTACCAAAATTGGATGGTAAAAAATGACATACACAAGGTGTCAGTAGCAGGAGGGATTTGGCTTGTGATTAAAAGAAGGAGATGAACAATCGGGAAAAAGGGGAAAATAAACTACAAGGAGTGATAGAAGCACAAGAAATTTTAACTGATCTTACCTGTTTTCAACTCCCCGCCTCTTGCTTTCATCCCTCCCTTTAGTATAGAGTTTAATTGCATAAAATGTATTTTTCATAAAGATTTGGCCGTACTCCATCAGGAGGACACCGTTTAATTACCCCTAAAAAAGGTAGAACCCTTAAACAACAACTGTCACTAATAAAAGGAACATGGTTGGATGTTGTGGGGTGCTACAAATGTGGTCACATTTACAAAGTTTGCAAGCATATATGTGTAGGAAAACTTGTTTCTATGAGGAAAACACAACATTACAGAATAAAAAATGATATTCATTGTAATACATCTTTTGCAATATACAGGGTGGGCCATTTATATGTATACACCTTAATAAAATGGGAATGGTTGGTGATATTAACTTCCTGTTTGTGGCACATATGTGATGGAGGAAACTTTTCAAGATGGGTGGTGACTAGAGATGAGCGAACTTACAGTAAATTTGATTCGTCACGAACTTCTCGGCTCGGCAGTTGATGGCTTTTCCTGCATAAATTAGTTCGGCTTTCCGGTGCTCCGGTGGGCTGGAAAAGGTGGATACAGTCCTAGGAGACTCTTTCCTAGGAATGTATCCACCTTTTCCAGCCCACCGGAGCACCTGAAGGCTGAACTAATTTACGCAGGAAAAGTCATCAACTGCCGAGCCGAGAACTTTGTGACGAATCGAATTTACTGTAAGTTCGCTCATCTCTAGTGGTGACCATGGCGGCCATTTTGAATCCAACTTTTGTTTTTTCAATAGAAAGAGGGTCATGTGACATATCAAACTTATTGGGAATTTCACAAGAAAAACAATGACGTGCAGGTTTCAATGTAACGTTATTCTTTCATGAGTTATTTCCAAGTTTCTGACCACTTATAAATTGTGTTCATTGTGCTGCCCATTGTGTTGGATTGCCAATGCAACCCTCTTCTCCCACTCTTCACACACTGATAGCAACACCGCAGGAGAAATGCTAGCACAGGCTTCCAGTATCCGTAGTTTCAGGTGCTGCACATCTTGTATCTTCACGACATAGACAATTGCCTTCAGATGACCCCAAAGATAAAAGTCTAAGGGGGTCAGATCGGGAGACCTTGGGGGCTATTCAACTGGCCCACGACGACCAATCCACTTTCCAGGTAACTGTTCATCTAGGAATGCTCGGACCTGACCCCCATAATGTGGTGGTGCACCATCTTGCTGGAAAAACTCAGGGAACGTGCCAACTTCAGTGCATAAAGAGGGAAACACATCATTATGTAGCAATTTTGCATATCCAGTGGCCTTGAGGTTTCCATTGATGAAGAATGGCCCCACTATCTTTGTACCCCATATACCACACCGTACCATCAATTTTTGTGTTCCAACAGTCTTGGAGGGATCTATCCAATGTGGGTTAGTGTCAGACCAATAGCGGTGGTTTTGTTTGTTAACTTCACCATTCGCATAAAAGTTTGCCTCATCACTGAACAAAATCTTCTGCGTAAACTGAGGGTCCTGTTCCAATTTTTGTTTTGCCCATTCTGCAGCACCTGAAACTATGGATACTGGAAGCCTGTGCTAGCATTTCTCCTGCAGTGTTGCTATCAGTGTATGAAGAGTGGGAGAAGAGGGTTGCATTGACAATCCAACACAATGGGCAGCACATTGAACACATTTTATAAGTGGTCAGAAACATGTAAATAACTCATGAATGAATAAAGATACGTTAAAACCAAGCACATCATTGTTTTTCTTGTGAAATTCTTAATAAGTATGATGTGTCACATGACCCTCTTCCTATTGAAAAAACAAAAGTTGGATTCAAAATGGCCGACTTCAAAATGGCCACCATGTTCACCACCCATCTTGAAAAGTTTCCCCCCTCACATATACTAATGTGCCACAAACAGGAAGTTAACATCACCAACCATTCCCATTTTATTAAGGTGTATCCATATAAATGGCCCACCCTGTATACTATATGGTGTTACATACAGTATATATAAATGTCAGAGTCTCACAACTACTGTTGTAGTTTGCTGATTAAGCTCCATCTTAAAGGGGTACTCTAGAGGGAAAAAAATTAAATCAACTGGTGCCAGAAAGTTATACTGATTTTCAATAGAAGTAATTTACAAATCTGTATAAAATCCTTCCAGTACTTATGAGTTATGTAAATATCTTCAGTCTGACCACATGGCTCTCTGCTGCCACCTCTGTCCATGTTAGGAACAGGAGCAAATCCCCATAGGGAACCTCTCCTGCTCCAAACAACTCCTGACACAGACAGAGATGGCAGCAAAAACCACTGTGGTAAGACTGGAAAGAACTACACAACTTCCTCTAAAACACACAGTGGCTAATAAGAACTCAAAAATTTAAAGGGGTACTCCGGTGCTTACACATCTTATCCCCTATCCAAAAGATAGGGGATAAGATGCCTGATTGCGGGAGTCCCACAGCTGGGGACGCCCGCGATCAAGCACGCGGCACCCCGTTTGTAATGAGTCCCAGGAGCGTGTTCGCGACGGGTCTGATTACGGTTGACCGCAGAGTCAGCGGAGTGTGACGTCTATAGCTATCACGTCACACACCGCCCTGTGGTCGACCTTAATCAGACCCGGAGCGAACACGCTCCGGGGACTGATTATAAACGGAGTGCCGCGTGCATGATCGCGGGCGTCCCCAGCTACGGGACTCCCGCGATCAGGCATCTTATCACCTATCCTTTGGATAGGGGATAAGATGTGTAAGCACCGGAGAACCCCTTTAAGATATTTAAGTAGAAGTATTTTACAAATCTGTATAATATTCTGCCACCAGTTGATTTGAAAACATTTTTTTACCTCCACAGTACCCCTTTAAATGACACATTTTTTCATAGGTAGTACCCCTTTAAATGACACATTTTTTTATAGGCTTCACATCATAATTAACCCCTTAAGGATACAGCCCATTTTGGCCTTAAGGACACAGCCAATCTTATTGAAGCGTTTTTCATTTTTTCCTCCTCGTCTTCTAAAATCATAACTCTTCTATATTTTCATCCACAGACCCATGTGAGGGCTTGTTCTTTATGCAACCAATTGTCCTTCGTAATGACAACAACCATTTTACCATAAAATATATGGCGCAGCTAAAAAAAAATATTATTTGTGTGGGGATATTGAAAAGAAAACCGCAATTTAGCAAATTTTGGAAGGTTTCGTTTTCACGCTTTACGGTAAAAATGTCATTTAGTCTTTATTTTGTGGGTCAATACAATTAAAATTATAACCATGTTATAGGCCTTTATATTATTGTGCAGCTTTTAAAAATCAGTAGGTTTAAAATCACTCTATTTTGACAACCTATAACTTTCTAATTTTTCCGTATACTCATTTTTTGTGCCATGATCTGTACTTTTTATCGGTACAACTTTTGCCTATATTTACCTTTTTAATCGCTTTTTATGCAAAACAAATTTGTAATGTGATGTCACAAAAATGCAGAAATTTTGGCTTTTTTCTTCTTTTTTTTTTGCGTTTACACTTTTCACCTTATATTTCGATAGTTCGGACGTTTACGAATGCGGCGATACCAAATATGTTTATTCATTTTTTTTATGCTTTTTAGGATAAAATTGGAAAAAGGGGCTATTTAAATTTTTATTGGGGAAGGGGCTTTTTCACTATTTTTAAAAACTTTTTTTACTTTTTTTTAAAACACTTTTTATGTCCCCATATGGGACTATTTATAGCAATCATTAGATTGCATATACTGAACAGTGCTATGCATAGGCATAGCACTGATCAGTATTATAAGCGATCTTCTCGATCTCAGACCAGAGGAGAAGACCCTGGGATTACAGCCGGAGCAGGTAAGGGGACCTCCGGCCACCATGATTGGATGATTGGATCCCCGTGGCAGTGCCACGGGTGATCCAATCATCCATTCAAACTACTGCAATGCAGCAGATGGTGTGATCTGCATTTGAGGGGTTAATGGCAGACATCATTGTGATTGATGATGTCTGCCATTACTGGCAGGTCCCTGGCTGCTGATAGCGGCCAGAACCTGCCGTGCATGATGCGAGCACCAGTCCGGTACTCACGTCATGTATAGAACGTAAATGTACGTCCTGGTACGTTAAGTTTCAGGGCATCAGGATGTACATTTATGTCCCATGTCGTTAAGGGATTACTACTACTGCACAGTATTTGACCCCCAATAGAAAAATAGACAAAATATACATGTATAATCTATGGTGAAAGATAGTTGCTACTGAGCTATTTGTATCCAGTAATCTAGTGAAGCTTGGTTCAAATAATTTCAAGGCTAGATCGACTAGCCTAGATATATATTATTAATTATCATAAGAGTACTAAGAATACTTTAAGGAATAAATTATTAGCTGTTGAACCACTAGCATTCTGCTGGTTTTCACACATATTTGTCCTAGCTTATTGGTGAGCAGGGTCCGGTTTCTCTCATCAGATGGCTGCAGTGTGGGGGGACTACCATAGGCTGTTTCTATTTTTTCTATTTTAATACTGATTAATACCTTATAATAAAGTAGGAGGTGCCAATGTTGTTTTCGTCATTTTCAAAGTAGCTATAATACTAATTAGTATTATTAAACATCAAAACCTAATATTAAAAGCTATTGGGGCACATATATACACTGCTCAAAAAAAAATGGAACACTAAGATAACACATCCTAGATCTGAATGAATGAACTAATCGTATGAAATACTTACATATTTCATATGATTATGAACTGTTCCTCATTCCCTTCTTAGAGTAGAATCACACAAGGGAAGCGGAAGCTACATTTACATTTGCTTGTTTTTTTAATTCCAATATATCTGTCACATATGAATCCTTATTATGGGCATTGGCAAGATTTATCTAGCCATAGACTCTAATTCTACTTTAACAAAGGAAGAAAATAAAGACTTATAAACCATTTCCATTTATATCTACTCTGATAATACATAGCATGAACAAGAAAGTTGTTGCTGAGACATAGAAGGGAGATAACATGAAGAAAATAGATAGGGAAAGCATTAAAGGAGTCAACATATGGTGAAACGGTAAGAGAGCAAAGTGCACTGAAGTTATAAAGATATAAGGAAAAGAATGATAAGGCAGTGCGCCTTTCAGCTTTCCATCATAGAAAAATATGCTATACATGTATGTATTATATAAATCTCTCATAAGCTCAGATAAGAAAGAAATAGCAAGATACAACATATTTTGAAAAATAAGTATAAAATTGTAAACAAATGTGTGCAACTGTGCATTACTGCCAGAAATATATGCAATAATACATCTTGCTGTTAAAAGCTTGCTGGTGTTAAAATATAATGGCAAGAGCTCTTGCTTTCCAAGGATATTCTAGGTTAAATATTTGGGGTGCTGCATTTAGGAATAAAGCTGTAGCAACATCAAGACAAAAATCACTACTCTAAGCAGTGGCCTCGCTGGTAGGGGGACTACTGGGGCTAAAGCCCCAGATCTGGGACTCATAGCCCCCAATCTTGCAGCTGCCTGACAATAAAACTTTGTGAGCAGGAGTGCATTGTTTGCAGTACTGCAGGGGTTGCCGGACATTGTTAAAGTAACAATGTGCTCGATAGCCACCACAGTGCCACACACTTATAGTAATGTACTGTGTGAGCAGGAGCATGGAGGACTAACTTGTGATAATAGCTGAGCTGCATAGCCACCATACTGTCTTCCCTGGGCCTTAGAAGTGGTAGTGGCTACACTTCCTGACCTTTGGACACCTGCTTAATGTGCAGCGCAGTGAGCGCCCTTTTCAGAAGCCATCTTCTAGAAGCTAGGGACAGGTTAACTTCACATGGAATAAGCACTGGATATTAACCCCTGCTACTCAAAGTCCCATTGACTAAGAAGCTTTTCCTGGACGGATTCAGCCCTTCAACTCACCGCCGAGCTGGTAAGGTAATACAAAGATTATTTCTGTGTCTGAGACTGGAACATGTGACAAGTATAGGGGCTAAAGAGGCCAACCAGGGCCAATTATGATCTGCATGAATACTGAGGGCTGAAATACCAAGGTAAGTCATTTCAGTCCCTATACCAGTAATAGGACCTTTGCTTATATGATACTCAGTCCTTAAAGAGGTCATAAAAATATGGAGTAAGATGATAGACTACGGACAGTTATTAACTAATAATAAGGGAAAACTCCAATAAAATGGGTAAAAATTACATTTTATTACAGCATATGGGTAATATTAACTTTTAAAATGGAAGTGTTATGCATATATTTGTAGTGTTATTTAGCTATGGTATTATTTATGGAATTGAAAGGTCATCTAGTCACAATATTAGGGTTGTTGTCCAGTCATAGTATGGTTATCTAGAGTTATCTAGTCATGGGTTGGTGGTTATGGTGGTGGTGTAAATACTGTTTGGTGGTGTTAATACATGATGTATAGCAGAGTCACTTAGTTACAGCATGGGGCAGTAATTTAGTAAAAGTGTGGCAGAGTTTTTCAGTCATGGTATGGCGGTGTAATTCAGCCACTGTTTGGTAGTGTTATATCTTCATACAGCCCAGTGGTAAACGGGGGCTCAAGTGTTATACAGCCATCAATATAAGACCTTATAAACAAAGAAAGCTGCAGAAGACTTTTCTACAATATTTCTAAATATTGTTATTGGATAAAACTTAGAAGTCAGAAATAAAGCCCCCCAAATATAATGTTTTGTAGTGTATTTATTAACCCCTTAACGACAATGGACGTAAATGTACATCATGGTGACGTGGTACTTAGCGCACCACGACGTACATTTACGCGCTGCAATGATCGCGAGCACCGGAGCGGTGCTCGCGTCATGCCTGGCAGGTCCCGACTGCTATCAGCAGCCAGGGACCCGCCGGTAATGGCGGACATCCGCGATTGCACGGATGTCCGCCATTAACCCATCAGATGCCGTGATCAATACAGATCACGGCATCTGCGGCAGTGCGGTACTTTGAATGGATGATCGGATCGCCCGGATCTCCCGCAGCGCTGCCGCGGCGATCTGATCATCCAGCATGGCGGTCGGAGGTCCCTTCACCTGGCTCCAGCCATCTCTCAGGGTCTTCTGCTCTGGTCTGAGATCAAGCAGACCAGAGCAGAAGATGAACGATAATACTGAGCAGTGCTATGTCCTATACATAGCACTAAACAGTATTAGCAATCAACTGATTGCAATGAATAGTCCCCTATGGGGACATAAAAAGTGTAAATAAAAAAGTTAAACGTCCGTTTTTCCCATTTTATCCCAAAAAAGCGTAAAAAAATTAATATACATATTTGGTATTGCTGCGTGCGTAAAAGTCTGAACTATTAAAATATATTGTTAATTATCCCGTACAGTGAATGGCGTAAACATAAAAGTAAAACCTAAGCAAAAGTGGTACTGATAAAACCTAAAGATCATGGCGTAAAAAATGAGCCCTCATATCGCCCCATATACAGAAAGGGGGAAAGTTATAGGTGGTCAAAATAGGGAAATTTCAAACATACTAATTTTGTTAAAATGGTTTGAGATTTTTTTAAGCGGTACATTTATAGAAAAGTATATAATCATGGGTATCATTTTAATCGTATTGACCCACAGAATAAAGAAATCATGTTATTTTACTGGAAAGTGTACAGCGTGAAAATAAAACCTTCCAAAATTTGCTAAATTGCGGGTTTTTTTCAATTTTCCCACATAAATAATATTTGTTAGGTTGCGCCGTACATTTTATGGTAAAAGAAGTGATGTAATTACAAAGTACAATTGGTGACGCAAAAAACAAGCCCTCACATGGGTCTGTGGATGGAAATATAAGAGAGTTATGATTTTTAGAAGGCGAGGAGGAAAAAACGAAAATGCATAAATAAAATTGGTCTGGTCCTTAAGGCCAAAATGGGCCTGGTCCTTAAGGGGTTAAACAATTGCTTTTTATTTGTAGACTGATAAAAGCTTAAATTAAAGATTGGGATATATTTACACTGCATAAAAAAAATAAGTCTGTATATTATTTTCAACAGTGTTTTCAAACTTTTTGCCATAACTGCCAAAAAAGAAGTTTTTCGGTTATGGACGAAAACACGACTAAAAATGTGTAAATAAAATATGACTATGCTTCTTTATGCAGTGAGAACATCCCCTTATAGTTTGCAATAAAACAACTATAAATAAAATATCAAATGTATTTTTAAACTTTTATTCTAATGGAAGGTGGTAAGTTAGTATAATTGATCAGAATACATTGAAATGTGTTTCTTATGTTTTATAGTTGACAGACCCTAGGGCTATATTGAGGCACTTTTGATTTCACGAGCATATAACTAGAAGTGTTCGCATTTCTCAACTACAGAATCCAAAGAGATATGTGAGAAGTGGTATACTATGTTAAAGTCACTGGAGTCCATTAGCAGTAAAAGGTTCTCCACATTCTTAGTTTGAGAAAAAGTGTAACAGATGATAAAGTTATAGTTGTATTACTAACCTAATAATAAGCTTTGTAGTTTAGTCATTTTCCAATAACGTATATTTATTTATGGTAATTTGCACCTGGTCTTTCCTTTAAAAAAAAATTGCAACATTTTGTAAATAGCTCATTTACACAAATATTTCAGAATTTTGGGCAGATTGGGTTTGAGGCTTCTCGTTAAACGGGAAGATGCTTCCATGGCCCATACAATAGTTCATACCAAAGACCAGATTAAAGCTGCCGACAGCATGAAGCATGATAGTCCACTAGGATTAAAGACCTAATCTCAGGATAGGCTATCAATCACTGATCAGTACACCCCACAACAGAGTGAATTGGTCCGGGATTAGTCAGATTGGGGTACATACAGTATAATGCATAAAATACAATTACTTTGAGGGGTTTCAATTCTGCAGTTTTGGGGGGTTTGTGTTTACAGTGTGCAGTGTCCTTATATACAGAATAAGATACTGAGCGTTCATGTGTGAGTGTCTAATAAACAGAAACTGGGCGCCCATCAGAGCTTGGGACAGAAGAGTTGGGGTCCATGCACAATACGGAAAATTCAGGGAGTGATATCCTCCCTGAATTCCGTTAGCAGATCTGCTGCCAGGAACCAAAGGTTAATTTCACATGGAATTTGCACTGGAATTGAACCCCTGCAATTTAAAGTCCCATTGACTAAAAAGCTTTTCTGAAGCATATTCCGCCGAAAGAATGAACATATTCTGTTAAAAAAAACTTCCACAGTGTGCACTGAGCATCAGAAAACTCATTGAGATCAGCAGACAGTCTTTCAATACAGCTTAATACATTTTCCTCTAAATGTTTTTATGTTATTTTATGACATTTTGACCACTTTTTACAGTTTTTCAAATGATGGCTAACCGATGAAATACTTATTTAAAATGAGTTTTTTTGTTGTTGTTGTATTTGTTCCACTGTATAAAAAAGGATGAGCAAACACTACCATATGTTTATTTTTTAAATTTCTATAATTTAACTACAGTGATACTTAGCATGCTGTCACGATTCGGCTTACGGGTTGTGGATCCGCTGTGTCAGCGAGGGATTGGCGTGGACCGTGCTAGTGGACCGGTTCTAAGAGGCTACTGGTTTTCACCAGAGCCCGCCGCAAAGCGGGATGGTCTTGCTGCGGCAGTAGCAACCAGGTCGTATCCACTAGCAACGGCTCAACCTCACTGACTGCTGAGAAGGCGTGGGACAGAAGGACTAGGCAGAGGCAAGGTCAGACGTAGCAGAAGGTCGGGGGCAGGCGGCAAGGTTCGTAGTCAGGATGGATAGCAGAAGTTCAGGTACACAGGCTTTGGACACACTAAACGCTTTCACTGGCACAAGGCAACAAGATCCGGCAAGGGAGTGCATGGGAGGAGATCAGATATAGCCAGGGAGCAGGTGGAAGCCAATTAAGCTAATTGGGCCAGGCACCAATCATTGGTGCACTGGCCCTTTAAGTCTCAGAGAGCTGGCGCGCGCGCGCCCTAGAGAGCGGAGCCGCGCGCGCCAGCACATGACAGCAGGGGACCGGGACGGGTAAGTGACCTGAGATGCGATTCGCGAGCGGGCGCGTCCCGCTGTGCGAATCGCATCCCCGACGGCCATGACAGTGCAGCGCTCCCGGTCAGCGGGACTGACCGGGGAGCTGCAGGGAGAAAGACGCCGTGTGCGCTCCGGGGAGGAGCGGGGACCCGGAGCGCTAGGCGTAACAGTACCCCCCCCCCCTTAGGTCTCCCCTTTTTTTTGTCCGGTGACTGCCTCCCCTGGGATGAGGACACCGGGAAAGAATGGATGGTTTCCTCAACGGCAGGCAGTACAGCAGGAGTAGGAATGGGGAGGGAGGGCAGAGGGTGAAGCTTGGCACGGGGCAGGGAGACACAAGGACGGGAGCCATGAGGAGGCACAGAGGCTTGCCTGACGGGACTGGGAGGGGGGGAGAGGCACTTCCTGTGGCAGGCAGAGTCCCAGTACTTGATCTCCCCGGTGGTCCAATCAAGGGTGGGCGAATGAAGCCGGAGCCATGGCAGACCGAGGAGGACATCAGAGGTACAGCCGGGGAGAACGAAGAGCTCAATCCTCTCGAGGTGGGGTCCAATAGACATGAGGAGGGGTTCTGTGCGGTAACGCACGGTGCAGTCCAATCTGGCTCCGTTGACCGCGGAAATGTAGAGCGGCTTGACGAGACGGGTCACCGGGATGCTGAATTTATTCACAAAGGACTCCAATATAAAATTTCCAGAGGCACCAGAGTCCAAGCAGGCCACGGCTGAGAGGGAGGAGTTGGCTGAAGGAGAGATCCGCACGGGCACCGTGAGACGTGGAGAAGCAGACTTAGAGCCAAGAGACGCCACACCCACGTGAGCTGGGTGCGTGCGTGCGTTTCCCAGGCGTGGAGGACGGATAGGGCAATCCACCAAGAAATGCTCGGTACTGGCACAGTACAGACAGAGATTTTCTTCTCTACGGCGATTCCTCTCTTCCTGGGTCAGACGAGACCGATCCACTTGCATGGCCTCCTCGGCGGGAGGCCCAGGCGTAGACTGCAAAGGATGCTGTGGGAGAGGTGCCCAGAGATCTAAGTCTTTTTCCTGGCGGAGCTCTTGGTGTCGCTCAGAAAAACGCATGTCAATGCGGGTAGCCAAATGGATGAGTTCTTGGAGGTTGGCCGGAATCTCTCGTGCGGCCAGCACATCCTTGATGCGACTGGATAGGCCTTTTTTAAAGGTCGCGCAGAGAGCCTCGTTATTCCATGATAACTCGGAAGCAAGAGTGCGAAATTGGATGGCGTACTCGCCCACTGAAGAATTACCCTGGACCAGGTTCAGCAGGGCAGTCTCGGCAGAAGAAGCTCGGGCTGGCTCCTCGAAGACACTCCGGAGTTCAGCGAAGAAGGACTGGACTGTGGCTGTGGCAGGATCATTGCGGTCCCAGAGCGGTGTGGCCCAAGACAAGGCCTTTCCTGAAAGAAGGCTCACTACGAACGCCACCTTAGACCGTTCTGAAGGAAACAAGTCCGACAACATCTCCATATGCAGGGAACACTGAGACAAAAATCCACGGCAGAGTTTAGAGTCCCCATCAAATTTGTCTGGCAGGGACAAGCGGAGGTTAGGAGCGGCCACTCGCTGCGGAGGAGGTGCAGGAGCTGGCGGAGGAGATGGTTGCTGCTGTAGCAGAGGCAGAAGTTGCTGTAACATGGCGGTCAACTGCGACAGCTGCTGTCCTTGTTGGTCAATCTGCTGCGATTGCTGAGCGACCACCGTGGGAAGATCAGCGAGACTTGGCAGCGGCACCTCAGCGGGATCCATGGCCGGATCTACTGTCACGATTCGGCTTACGGGTTGTGGATCCGCTGTGTCAGCGAGGGATTGGCGTGGACCGTGCTAGTGGACCGGTTCTAAGAGGCTACTGGTTTTCACCAGAGCCCGCCGCAAAGCGGGATGGTCTTGCTGCGGCAGTAGCAACCAGGTCATATCCACTAGCAACGGCTCAACCTCACTGACTGCTGAGAAGGCGTGGGACAGAAGGACTAGGCAGAGGCAAGGTCAGACGTAGCAGAAGGTCGGGGGCAGGCGGCAAGGTTCGTAGTCAGGATGGATAGCAGAAGTTCAGGTACACAGGCTTTGGACACACTAAACGCTTTCACTGGCACAAGGCAACAAGATCCGGCAAGGGAGTGCATGGGAGGAGATCAGATATAGCCAGGGAGCAGGTGGAAGCCAATTAAGCTAATTGGGCCAGGCACCAATCATTGGTGCACTGGCCCTTTAAGTCTCAGAGAGCTGGCGCGCGCGCGCCCTAGAGAGCGGAGCCTCGCGCGCAAGCACATGACAGCAGGGGACCGGGACGGGTAAGTGACCTGAGATGCGATTCGCGAGCGGGCGCGTCCCGCTGTGCGAATCGCATCCCCGACGGCCATGACAGTGCAGTGCTCCCGGTCAGCGGGACTGACCGGGGAGCTGCAGGGAGAAAGACGCCGTGAGCGCTCCGGGGAGGAGCGGGGACCCGGAGCGCTAGGCGTAACACATGCCTAAATTACACTAAAGACAAATTCTTGCACATAACTAGGTATACAGTATATGATAAAAAGAAAACAACTCAATTGTACATTGATCACAGTGAGGTTTAACTTTTCATTTAAAATCAGTTTCCTGCATTAGCTGATCAATGTTACAGTACATTAGCTTTTAGAAATATCTACTATAGTTACTATCACGTTTCCTAGCACATGCCATTTGTTGTTCAGGTAAGCAGGATGAAAATGTGTGCAACCAAATAAATTGAGTACATATGCGCTTTGAATTAGAATTGGAACCTAATGAGATTTTTTTCAACCATTTAATGATAATTAGATTTTAATGGGTATTTGTCGGTTAAAATTGCATAGAAAAATCTTTACATGATGTCATATAGTTTTATATATAAAATTAATAATAATTCTTAACTGGAGTTAACTGGAGTTAATACAAATGCATTGTTACCAGATACATAATATACCGAAGTTGCCAACAAAAATAGTTGAAACCCCATTGGGGTTTGACAGATCTTTGGAACAGTGGGCTGTGTATTTGCACGGACCCCTGTTCCAAAAATCTGTCAGACACCTGTGTGGCATAAATGCTCACTGTACCCCTTATTACATCTGAGGGGTATAGTTTCCAAAATGGGGTCACATGTGGTGGGGGGTCCATTGTTCTGGCACTATGGGGGCTTTGTAAACACACGTGGCCTTTAATTCTGGACCAATTTCTCTCCAAAAGCCCAATGACGCTCCTTCTCTTCTGATCATTGTAGTTCCCCGCAGAGCATTTTACATTCACATATGGGCTATGCTCTTACTCAGAAGAAATGGGGTTACAAATTTTTGGGGGCCTTTTTCTAATTTCCCCTTGTGAAAATGAAAAATGTAGGGTAACACCAGCATTTCAGTTAAAAAGAAATTTAACGAAATAGGGTAACGTGGGTATTTTTTTTTTTTTTTACGTTAGAACCGATGTAAAATCTGCCAACCCTGTGCAAATCACCAATTTAGGCCTCAAATGTACATAGTGCGCTCTCATTGTTGTGCGTCCGCAGAGCATTTTACACCCACATATGAGGTATTTCCATACTCAGGAGAAATTGCGTTACAAATTTTGTTGGTCTTTTTTTCCTTTAACCTCTTGTGAAAAAAAAAAGTATGGGGCAACACCAGCATGTTAGTGTAAATGTTTTAATTTTTTTACACTAACAGGCTGGTGTGGTGTGTCAACTTTTCCTTTTCATAAGGGGTAAAAGGTGAAAAAGCCCCCCAAAATTTGTAACGCAATTGCTCCCAAGTACGGAAATAAACCATATGTGGCCCTAAACTGTTTCCTTGAAATACGACAGGGCTCCGAAGTGAGAGAGCACCATGCGCATTTGAGGACTAAATTAGGGATTTCATAGGGGTGGACATTGGGGTATTCTACGCCAGTGCTTCCCAAACAGGGTGTCTCCAGCTGTTGCTAGAGTTGTAGTTTTGCAACAGTGAGGCTCCGTTTTTGAAACACTGCTGTACGATAAGCTTTTCCTTTTCATTGGGGGGGGGGTCAGTGTAAGGGGGTGTATATGTAGTGTTTTACCCTTTATTATGTGTTTGTGTAGTGTAGTGTTTTTAGGGTACATTCGCACTGGCGGGGGTTTCGGGTGAGTTTCCCGCTAGGAGCTTGCTCTGCGGCAGAAAATTTGCCATAGCTCAAATTTGAAGCAAGAAACTCACTGTAAACCCACCCGTGATTATGTACCCTGTACATTCACATGGGGGGCAAACCTCCAGCTGTTGCAAAACTACAACTTCCAGCATGCACTGACAGACCGTGCATTCTGGGAGTTGTACTTTTGCAACATCTGGAGGGCTAAAGCAGGGCCGGCCTCAGGTGTTCAGGTGCCCTGTGCGAGCTAACCTTGTGCCCCCCCCCCCCCCTATTACCCCATAAACATACTCAGATTTATTACAGAAATAGCACAGCAGCACAGAGTATTTCTGGAGGGAACTGTAGTGAGAAATACTCTGTGCTGCTGGGAAGCCTACTCCATCTTCTACCTGCCTTTCACCTCCCCGACATGATGGTACAGTCAGAGATATAAGTTATATGTCACATATAACTTATATCTCAGACTGTGCCATCATTTTGGGAGAAATGAAAGGCAGGTAGAAGATACACACAACTATACAATTCATAAGCCACCCACCAGCCTGGCCAGGCTACCCTGTTTATGTGTACATGCAGATGCCGACTGAGAAAGCTGGCAGAGAGATCAGGGCACTTCTCCGGCAGGGCTCTGTACACCGAGGACAAGCAGGGCTCTGTACACTGGGGACAAGCAGGGCTCTGTACATTGAGGACCACCCAGGCTCTGTACACTGAGGACAAGCAGGGCTCTTTATACTGAGGACAAGCAGGGCTCTGTAAACTGAGGACAAGCAGGGCTCTGTACACTGGCGACAAGCAGGGCTCTGTACACTGACGACAAGCAGGGCTCTGTACACTGACGACAAGCAGGGCTCTGTACACTGACGACAAGCAGGGCTCTGTACACTGACAACAAGAAGGGCTCTGTATACTGAGGACAAGCAGGGCTCTGTACACTGAGGACAGGCAGGGCTCTGTACACTGAGGACAGGCAGGGCACTGTACACTGAGGACAGGCAGGGCACTGTACACTGTGGACAGGCAGGGCTCTGTACACTGTGGACAGGCAGGGCTCTGTACACTGAGGACAGGCAGGGCTCTGTACACTGAGGACAAGAAGGGCTCTGTACACAGAAGACAAACGGGGCTCTGTGCACTGAAGATAAGCAGGGCTCTGTACACTGACGACAAGCAGGGCTCTGTACACTGATGACAAGAAGGGCTCTGTACACTGAGGACAAGCAGGGCTCTGTACACTGAGGACAAGAAGGGCTCCGTACACTGACAACAAGCAGGGCTCTTTACATTGAGGACAAGCAGGGCTCTGTACACTGAGGACAAGCAGGGGTTTGTACACTGAGGGGGCTCCGTACACTGACAACAAGACGGGCTCTTTATATTAAGGACTAGCGCGGCTCCTTACACTGAGGACAAGAAGGGATCTTTACACTGAGGACAAGCAGGACTCCCATACACTGAAGACAAACAGGGCTCTGTACACTGAGGAAAAGCATGACTCTGTACACTGAGGACAAGCAGGGCTCCGTACACTGACAAGAAGCAGGGCTCTTTACATTGAGGACAAGCAGGGCTCTGTACACTGAGGACAAGCAGGGCTTTGTACACTGAGGGGGCTCCGTACACTGACAACAAGCAGGGCTCTTTACATTGAGGACTAGCGGGGCTCTTTACACTGAGGACAGGCAGGACTGCCGTACACTAAAGACAAGCAGGGCTCTACACACTGAGGACAAGTAGGGCTCTGTACACTGAGGACAAGCAGGGCTCTGTACATTGAGGACCACCCGGGCTCTGTACACTGACGACAAGCAGGGCTCTGTACACTGACGACAAGCAGGGCTCTGTACACTGAGGACAAGCAGGGCTCTTTACACTGACAACAAGCAGGGCTCTGTACACTGAGGACAAGCAGGGCTCTGTACACTGACGACAAGCAGGGCTCTGTACACTGAGGACAAGAAGGGCTCTGTACACTGAGGACAAGCAGGGCTCTGTACACTGAGGACAAGCAGGGCTCTGTACACTGAGGACAGGCAGGGCACTGTACACTGAGGACAGGCAGGGCTCTGTACACTGAGGACAAGAAGGGCTCTGTACACTGAAGACAAGCGGGGCTGTGTGCACTGAAGACCAGCAGAGCTCTGTACACTGAGGACAAGCATGGCTCTGTACACTGAGGACAAGCAGGTCTCCGTACACTGACAACAAGCATGGCTCTTTACATTGAGGACAAGCAGGGCTCTGTACACTGAGGACAAGCAGGGCTCTGTACACTGAGGGGGCTCCGTACACTGACAACAAGCAGGGCTCTTTACATTTAGGACAAGCAGGGCTCTGTACACTGAGGACAAGCAGGGCTTTGTACACTGAGGGGGCTCCGTACACTGACAACAAGCAGGGCTCTTTATATTAAGGACTAGCGGGGCTCCTTGCACTGAGGACAAGCAGGGCTCCGTACACTAAGGACAAGCAGGACTCCCGTACACTGAGGACAAGAAGGGCTCTTTACACTGAGGACAAGCAGGGCTCCGTACACTGAGGACAAGCAGGGCTCTGTACACTGAGGACAAGCATGACTCTGTACACTGACAACAAGCAGGGCTTTGTACACTGAGGGGGCTCTGTACACTGAAAACAAGCAGGGCTCTTTACATTGAGGACTAGCGGGGCTATTTACACTGAGGACAATCAGGACTCCCGTATACTGAAGACAAGCAGGGCTCCGTACACTGAGGACAAGCAGGACTCCTGTACGCTGAAGACAAGCGGGGCTCTTTACACTGAGGACAAGCAGGGCTCCGTACACTGAGGACAAGCAGGACTCCCGTACACTAAAGACAAGCAGGGCTTAGTACACTGAGGACAAGCAGGACTCCCGTACACTGAAGACAAACAGGGCTCCGTACACTGAGGACAAGCAGGACTCCCGTTCACTGAGGACAAGCAGGGCTTTTTACACTGAGTAAAAGCAGGATTCCGTACACTGAGGACAAGCAGGCCTGGCGCACGGGTCTTCGGTGGCAGCAGTGAACTCCGGCACTGCCGCACTTAGATGTGAAGTTCACGTGACCTAAGCGCCGCTCCCAGGCTGCTACAGTGGCTGTCCGGGAGTGGAATAACTGTATCAGCTCTGGGCAGGCCCGTGGCCGGCCCTTTCCCCGTGCCAGGCCCAACTATTTAAAAAGAATAAATACATTTTTTTTTATTTTTTATTTTATATGACAGGCGGTGGACAGCGCGCCCTTTTTCCGGCTAGGCCTTCGGACAACGGCCGAATGGACCGGCTGGTCAGTCTGCCCCTGACTGCGAGGTGTTGCTATGGCTATGTATAGTTGTCTCCAAACTTTAGCCCTCCAGAGTGTTGCTAGGCAACTACTCACCAGCTTCCATAGTCTGTTCCAGGGAGCCGCACTTCATTGCCGCCCGCCACTGCCGCCGATCGCCGTTAAGGGACCTCCACCGCCGAACCGAACTTTAACCCCTCTGCCACCGATCTGTCATTGGTCGGTCACTTCTGACCGACCAATAGCAGGGATAGGAGGAGTGGCACCCCTGCCACCTCACTCCTATCACTTCAGGGGGACCTGGGGTGTCTTGGACACCACCGATCCTACTTATTTTCTGGGTCACCGGAGACCCGTATGACCAGGAATCATCCTGTGCATTGTCACGGGATGCCTGGTTAATGATTTCAGCAGGCATCCCGGTCCAGTCCCCGACCTGCTAGCGGCAGGGACTGGAATTCCCACGGGTGTACCCATACACCCTACGTACTTAAGGACTCAGGAGGCAGGACATATGCCTACGCCCTGTGTCCTGAAGAAGTTAAACAATGCAAGTCATAAATAATTTCTCTACTTTATATAATAAAGCTTTCTGTAGGGAACATCCATTTTGTGTAGTTGTACAAAAGTGAACTAATATTTTTGCATACAGTATGTTTTCCAGTTTGGAGGGGGGATGTAAATATATATATATATATATATATATATATATATATATTATTTTTTTTATTTATTTTTTTTTTTTTCAGGATTTCAAAGTAGAAAAATGTGATTCTTTTATCTAGTCTGATGTCAGTAGATCTCTTTAATCTTTGTTTCTTTGAAAGTGTTATTGACATATATGAGTTTTTTTACAGATATATATATATATATATATTTTTTTTTTTTGCAATATTTACATTCATTTGCAGTAATGACATACAGTAATTTACTGACACTAGGGTGCTCTTTCCTCAAAGGAAATTGTCAGCAAAGTCACCCGCACTAACCTTGTTATCTTCTTTTTGCTAAATATGCTAATGAGGCACAGCTTTCTGCATTACCCTGTCCGGCATCCAGAAACAATAGACGCCGGATGCCATACAACTGATGACAACTCATGCATGTTGTGGCATCAGTTGCTTCAAGAACTATGCTGAAAAGCCGGAGACTCAATACTTGATGGAGTGTGAGTTATTCGTTCCCCAAAGTGCTCTCTCTCCCCATGTTCGGGTTTGATTGTTTATTTAGATGCACTTTGCAGCCATTTGCTGCTATTGTTCCCGAACTATTTCTGTGGATGAGTACAACAGCCTCTTTATATGTTTTATACATTTTTACCTTTTTGACTTTTTAGTTATTTGCAGAGTCCCATTCCCATAGTTGTGTAATCACAGAATGACAGCTTTTACACTTTTACTTCTTTTTGATTAAAGGGGTAAAGGGGTACTCCGGTGGAAAACATTTTTTTTTTTTTAATCAACTGGTGCCAGAAAGTTAAACAGATCTGTATAAGACTTTTATTTAAAAAACCTTTACACCTCCAGTACTTTTCAGCAGCTGTATGCTACAGAAGAAATTATTTTCTTTTTGAATTTTTTTTTTGTCCTGTCCACAGTGCTCTCTGCTGGCACCTCTGTCCATGTCAGAACCTATCCAGAGTAGAATAGGTTTACAATGGAGATTTTCTCCTGCTCTGGACAGTTCCTTATATGGGCATCAGGTTCCAACAGAGAGCACTGTGGACAAGACAAAAAAGAAATTCAAAAAGAAAAGAATTTCCTCTGTAGCATACAGCTGCTAACAAGTACTGGAAGGGTAAAGATTTTTTAATAGAAGTAATTTACAAATCTGTTTAACTTTCTGGCACCAGTTGATTTAAAAACAAAATGTTTCCACCGGAGTACCCCTTTAACCACTTAGCGACCACGGGCGTACAGGTATGCCCTGACGCCCTGGTACTTAAAGACCAAGGGCGTACCTGTATGCCCGTGGGAATTTTGGTCCCAACCGCGCGTCGGGTGGGGACCAGACCAGGGTGAATGCTGATATCTATCAGCAGGCACCCCGTCCTGAGATCCCCCCATGTCGGCGATCGTCCTGAGATCCCCCATGTCTGCGATGAATTCACACCGGCGATTTGCGGCGATTCCGGGTCATACGGGTCTTCGTTTACCCGGTGACCTGGAAAATAAGGAGGATTGGGGTTTTCCAAGACAACCACGATCCCCCTGAAGGGATAGGAGTGAGGTGGCAGGGGTGCCACCTCTCCTATACCTGCTATTGGTCATTCAGAAGCGACGACCAATAGCAGATCAGGGCGGGGGGTTAACGTTCGGTTCCCAGTTCGGTGACCAGCGCCAAAGGCCCACTTAACCATCGGCGGCAGCAGCGGGCGGTGATCGGCGGCAGCAGAGGTCGGCGATATGGCTCCCTGGATCCTACAGAAGTCGGTGAGTTGCCTAGCAACATCTGGAGGGCTACAGTTTGGAGACCATTATACAGTGGTTTCTAAACAGTAGCCCTCCAGATGTTGCAAAACTACAACTCCCAGCATGCCCAGACAGCTGTTTTCTGTTTTGCAACAGCTGGAGGGCTACAGTTTGGAGATCACTGTGCAGTGGTCTCTAAACTATGGCCCTCTACATCTTGCAAAACTACAACTCCTAGCATGCCCACACAGCAGTTTTCAGTTTGGGCTTGCTGGGATTTGTAGTTTTGCAACATCTGGAGGGCCACAGTTTGGAGATCACTGTGCAGTGGTCTCTAAACCATAGCCCTCCATATTTTGCAAAAAGCTGTCTCGGCATGCTGGGAGTTGTTGCATACCTCCAGCTGTTGCATAACTACATCTCCCTCCGGTGGAAAACTTTTTTTTTTTAAATCAACTGGTGCCAGAAAGTTAAACAGATTTGTAAATTGCTTCTATTAGAAAATCTTAATTCTTCCAGTACTTATTAGCTGCTGAAAACTACAGAGGAAATGCTTTTCTTTTTGGAACGCAGTGCTCTTTGCTGATATCATGAGCACAGTGCTCTCTGCTGACATCTCTATCCATTTTAGGAACTGTCCAGATCAGCATATGTTTGCTATGGGGATTTTCTCCTACTCTGGACAGTTCTTGAAATGGACAGAGAGGTCAGCAGAGAGTACTCTAGTCATGATGTCAGCAGAGAACTCAGTGTTCCAAAAAGAAAACCATTTCCTCTGTAGTTTTCAGCAGATAATAACTACTGTAAGGATTAAGATGTTTTAATAGAAGTAATTTACAAATATGTTTAACTTTCTGGCACCAGTTGATTTAAAAAAAAAGTTTTCCACCAGAGTACCCCTTTAAGGCTCACTGTACCCCTTGTTACATGCCTTGAGGGGTGTAGTTTCCAAAATAGTAAGCCATGTGTGGGTTTTTATGCTATTTGGCAGCATAGGGGCTTCCTAAATGGGACATTCCCCCCAAAAACCATTTCCGCAAAATTCACTCTCCAAAATCCCATTGTCTCTCCTTCTCTTCTGAGCCCCCGAATGCACCCACAGTGCACTTTACATCCACATATGAGGTATTGCCATACTCGAGAGAAATTTGCATACACATTTTGGGGGGATTTCTCTCCTTTTACCCCTTGTAAAAATTCAAAAAAATTGCTCTACAATTTGGAATTTTCTCCTTCACTTTGCTGCTATTTCTGTGAAACACCTAAAGGGTTAACAAACTTTCTGAATGTAATTTTGAATACTTTGAGGGGTGCAGTTTGTATAATGGGGTAATTTATGGGGTATTTCTAACATGAAAGCCCCTCAAATTCACTTCAAACTGAACCAGTCCCTGAAAAATTCAGATTTTAAAATTAACATGAAAAATTTGAAAATTACTGCAACACTTTGAAGCCCTGTAATGTCTTCAAAAAGTAAAAATATGTCAACTTTGTGATGCAAACATTAAGTATACATATTGTACAGTGGTCCCTCAACATACGATGGTAATTTGTTCCAAACGACCCATCGTTTGTCGAATCCATCATATGTTGAGGGATCCGTGCAATGTAAAGTATAGGAAGCTGTACTCACCTGTCCCCGCCGCTCCGGATCGCGTCCTCACCGCTCCCGATGCTGTCCCAGGGGCTCCCGATGCTGTCCCGCTGCTCCGGGTCCACTTCGCGATCCTCCAGCTTCTTCCGCATCTTCTGCAGGGTCCGGGCCTCACTTTCTGGTGACGTTATTATGCTGCTGCGCCGGCACGGCGTGCGTAACAATGTAATAACGACGCCAGAAAGCGAGGCCCGGACCCTGTAGAAGATACAGAAGACGCCGGAGGATCGTGAAGTGGACCCGGAGCAGCGGGGATAGGTAAGTGAACCTGCCAGGGATGCTTAAACTGCTATCCGACAGCAGCTTAAGCATTTTGCGCTGTCGGATAGCAGTTAATGCGATGGCCCCGACATATAAAAGCATTGTATGTCAATGTTGACATCAACATGCGGTGGCCTCTGAGAGGCCATCGTATTTCAATTTGATCATATGTCGGGGCCAACGCATGTCGGGGGGTTACTGTATATGTGAATCAATATATAATTTATTTGGAATGTCCATTTTCCTTACAAGCAGATAGCCTTAAAAAAAAAAAGCAAAATATGCTAATTTTTCATAAAATTTGGGAATTTTTTACCAAGAAATGATGCAAGTATCACCCAAAATTTACCACTAACATAAAGTAGAATATGTCACGAAAAAACTATCTCGAAATCAGAATGAAAAGTAAAAGCATCCGATAGTTATTAATGCATAAAGGGACAGTGGTCAGACTTGCAAAAAAGGGCTAAACCCTTAAGGTGAAAATGGTCTGAGTCCCTTAGGGGTTAAGGGGTTAAAACTTATAGTGTGGATCCTTAATAAATTTGTTTAGTTAAAAAAGAAAAAAAAAGTACCGTACATATTTTTCCCCTTAAAGTGACTATTGCCTGGTAAACTGATGTATCTACTGCTTTTGGACTTATCTGATAGACTTTGTCAGCAGAATTTTAAAATCTAATGTACCAAGCCAAGTATAATCTCTTATCTCAGTTTGAAGCCTCTGTACTTTTGGTAGTTATTGAATATTAGCAGGCAATTTTTGAACATTTTATGTCTTTTTCTTCCAGTGTTACATGAATGGTGACAGACCACCTGTGTGCTTCAAGCATTATTCATACTTAAAGACAGATTTTTGTATATTAAAGTAGTGGTGGTTTAAACAGCATGCGTTGCCCTCTTTAGCTAGAATATTCTTGTTTACTACGCCTTTTTCCCAAACCACCTATGGATTTATGTGCTGAGATAAAATGTGTTTATGACATCCATTTGACAAGCCCACAAGGCTTAGTACAAGCCTGAAGCTTTCATGTCAATATTAGAGTTGTGTTAAAAACTTCTCAGTAGAATACTTATAACTGTTTAATATTGTAAAAGAATTAGATGCTCCATTATTTAAAAGCTTTTTAAAAATGTTTTGTGTATAGTTATAATGTACAAAACAACTCCTGTCTTCACACAATGTCTAAAACTTTTTTTTTTGTGTGTAAGTTCATCTGAACATGAAATAAAATTGAGCTGACAGAATGAGAAATACCAAAATCACAGCGAGTGAAAATGTCAGAGATAGAAGAAAGTATTCTGGACCATAAGGAATGACAGATGCCACCTCCATGGCACAAATGGTGAATGGGTAGCTATAAAAGAGACGCACGTAAAACGTGATCCCATTTTTTATGTTTTCGAAAATATAAACCCAAGACAATAGTAAAAGTCTATTTTCCTTATTAATAGTTGATAAAGCATCTGCAGGGTATATATGTGATGTTCTTGTTCTGCCATTAGTCAGCCGTATTTATGTGCTCTGTGAAGTCCAGAATAAAAATGAAGAGTACGTAAATTATGAAACCCATGTAAATTCATGAAAAATCTAATCTGTATCCACATCATCTACTTTCTGTGGAGTTACAACTTGGATACTTTTGAGTTACAAGAATCATTTTTCTGTTATGTTTAGTATAGTTATATCTGTGTGGACTATGCTTGCAGACAGAGCTGGAGTGGGTATAGAGGTGGTAAACCAAGTAAATAGTGAAATAACACGTCCGATTGGGCTACAAGTATACACAGAAAGAACGTCTCTTTTGCAATAAAATACAGCCAAGTAATGGGACCCACAAGAAATGTCAAACTAAATTATCATAAAGAAAAACATAATTTGGAATATATAGTTATACAATAAAAATACTTAAATAAAAGTGTTTTATCTTCGATACCTTTTATTGTCTTGACTTTCAAAGCGAAGCTGTGTTTTCTAAGGAAATTGATGTCTGTATATAAGTGAATGGGCCCTCCATTTAGCACATTTGTATAGCGGAGGCTCCTTACTGCATCCTGAATTGGAATGAGCGTATCAAATCTGACTAATCCAAATTCATTACGAATTTCAGGAAAATTCGGTTTGTAACAAATGCAAATATCGTCACGATTTGATTGCGCAAATTGCTTCATTAAACTCCATTTAGTGCGGTCCAGGCTCCAGGGGCCAGGCATCAAAAATGGTGGATCCACATGTGAGGACATGGGGCAAGGAATCCTGGGAATGTGGGAAGGCAAGGCGGGAAGGCGGGTAGGCGGGTAGGCGGGATGACCCTGAATCACATGCAGCATGCAGCCTATCAGCAGCCAGCCACCCCTGTAATGTCACAGCCCTATATAATCGGCAGCCATCTTGCGGCCAGTCACATTAGCGTTCTATTACAGAGAGAGAGGTACAGAGAGCAGTGTGTGTTGCACAGAAAATAATTTTTACAGCAGCAATTCACCTCCCAGTCACATCAGCATTCTATTGCAGAGAGAGGGACAGAGAGCAGTGTGTTGCACAGAAAGCTTATTTTACAGCAGCGATTCCCCTATAGCCCAAATCCAGCCTAGAAACATTGATAGGGAAGGTAGAGAGATTGAGAGAGAAAGTGCAATTTTGGGTGTAGTACACAGCGACTGTGTGCTGCAGCACTGGTGTGTAGTGTTGCTTGCGAATATTCGCAATTCGAATTTTATTCGCGAATATCGCATATTTGCGAATTCGCGAATATTCACGAATATAGCACTATATATTCGAAATTATGAATATTCGCTTTTTTTTCACAGTACACATCATAGTGATTAGTGTTGAGCGGCATAGGCCATATTCGAATTCGCGAATATTCGCGAATATATGGACGAATATTCGTCATATATTCGCGAATATTCGCATATTCGTTATATTCTCGTTTTATTTTCGCATACGCGAAGATTCGCGTATGCGAAAATTAACATATGTGAAAATTCGCATATACAAAATTAGCGCGCGCTAAAATTCGCGTATGCGAAAGTTAGCATATGCTAATTTTCGCATATTCGAATTTTCGCACGCCAGTCTCACACAGTAGTATTACAGCCTTCTTTACACCACACAAGCTGGAAGCAGAGAGGGGTGATCACTGTGATGTGTACTGTGAAGAAAAAAAAAAAAAAAAAAAAGAATATTCGTAATTACGAATATATAGCGCTATATTCGCGAAATTCGCGAATTCGCGAATATGCGATATTCGCGAATAATATTCGAATTGCGAATATTCGCGAGCAACACTAATAGTGATCATTCTTCTCTGATTCCAGCTTGTGTGGTCTAATGAAGGCTCTAATACTACTGTGTGAGATCGCCGGGAGAATATTCGCATATATATATTCTGCTGCTTCTATCAAGTTACACTGGTACACTTGCTATGAAGTTCATAAATTTTCACATATGCGAATTTTCACATATCCGAATTTTCGCATATGCAAAAAAAACGCGAATATTATGAATATGCGAATTTAGCGAATATATTCGCGAAATATTGCAAATTCGAATATGGCCTATGCCGCTCAACACTACTGGTGTGTACAACAACTGAAAAGCTAATAGTAGCCAGCCAGATAAATACTGTTTTTAAGCGTACTGGAGCGCATTGTCCTCCCCTAATAAGTGCATACAACATACGTACATCTAAGTGGTATACCATTTTGTTCCTGTTAAAGTCTTAAGGGCCTAGATACTGTGAAAGGCCAGCCAAAAGTACACACCTGCTGGTGTTGTAGATAAATACTGGTTTTAAGCGTACTGCAGCACATTGTCCTCTCCTCATAAGTGCATACCACATACGTACTGTACATAACTTGTGTACCATTTTGTTCCTGTTAAAGTCTCCATTCACCTCCAGGCTGTCTCATTCTGCAACTATATGGTCTCCTCATGCTTCCGCCACCCCCAGGCTGTGTCATTCAGCCACTATATGGTCTCTTCATGCGGCCGCCAACTCCAGGCTGTGTCATTCAGCCACTATAGGGTCTCCTCATGCTTCCGCCAACTCCAGGCTGTGTCACTAGCCACTATATGGTCTGCTCATGCTGCAGCCAACTCCAGGCTGTGTCATTCAGCCACTATTTGGTCTCCTCATGCTGCCGCCAACTACAGACTGTGTCATTGTACCGCTATGTGGTCTCCTCATGTTGTTGGCACATTACATAAAACTTTTAAGGTTCATCTATTTTAAATCTTCAATTTATATGTTAAAAAATATCTTTAATCTTTTCAATTGTAAGGCCCTATGGTCTCGTCGGGCTGTTGCCACCTCCAGGCTCCAGGCTGGGTCATTCAGCCACTATATGGTCTCCTCATGCTCCCACCACCTCCATGCTGTGTCATTCACTAGCTACCATAAATCTTCAATTTAAATTTTAAAATGTATCTTTTAATCTTGGAGATTGTGAGTCCCTATGGTCTCCTCATGCTGCCGCCAACTTCAGGCTGTGTCATTCAGCCACTATATGGTCTCCTCTTACTGATGCCACTTCCAGGTTCTGTCATTGTGCCGCTCTGCATGCCATACTACATAACAGTATTATTTTACTAACCCAGCACACCCTATGCGTGTTACAGCAAGGCAAAGTGTTATACACCCCTACTGAGGGTCTCTATGGGCCAGAAATAGCCATTTTTAATACACATTCACCCCAAAGAAATTCGGACCAAACCAAATTTGTTTCAGAAAATTCGACGAATCGGGCAAAACGAATTTTTAAAAATTCGATCATCTCTAATCCTGAACCAACAAGTTAAGGAATAACACAATCAGATGGTACCAAAACAAATCAAATTTAACAACATATTGGAAGAGCATCTAAGAAAGCTATGCTTGGTTGCCTGAAAGATATGCTGATTTCTGCTACCTACAGTTATCATGACAGACAGTAATAGAGCCACCTTCTGTTGGCTGTACTTTTAGTTTTTGTTATTATGCATGATCATTAATAATCCTCAATGGAGGCACATGATTTATATACAACACTTAAATGCATAAGTTAATATATAGATACAATTGTATGTACACAGTAAAAAAGTGAACCCACTCCCCCATTGGTAATATACAAAAAAAAACAAGTAGATGCATGCCTTGATATCTTCCGCTTCAGAAGAAAAACAAATTGGTTCATTGCCTTGATCTTTGAATAGATACTATAAGGTGAAAATACAAAAGTGGTTTATTGTATAGAAGAACAACAGCATAATGGAAGTGAAAAGAAAAACAAATAAACCAGCAAAGACACAAAGGGACAAGTACATTGTATTAAAATAGAATTAATTGAGAAAATTGGAGCCCAAGTGTTTTCATATTTCATGTCAATTTATTTTTATTGCCATATGGCCATGATATGCAAACTTTCATCACTTTCCCTTGTGTGAAAAGAGAAAAGTGTGTAAAGTGTTAAAAAAAATTTTTAATAAAGTGTACATTGGCAACAATGCCATTATTAGTGTTACCAAATCATGTTATGCATCCCCAGCGCACTGTAATAAATTCCCTGGGCTGGTTACAGTGCACCCAACCCTGTTACCCCCCCCCCCCCCCCCCCATGCACTACACAGGAAGCCAGAGCAGCCAATTGCCAAATGCTACGAGGTTTCCCAAGTAGGAAGGTCTTGGCTGTGTGCCAGAAACTTTATGCTTCTGGCCTGGAGTAAGCAGAGATTCTGGAGATGAGAGGTAAGTATGGTTGTTACTTTTTTTTTTTACTAATATTTAAGGCAAGGACTACTTCAGATCAGAAGAAGGAAAAGGTTTTCATTTCTTCACTTAATAAGAGAATTAATAAGGGCTTTTCGGGTCCTACAGGGGTAACGTAATATTTTATAATTGTTGCCATCTTTTGTTTTCTAATGGTGCCATTCTGTTTTAACTTTCAGTTAAATATAAATCCCAGAAATAGAAGAAATGTGTTTTGCCAGAAATAAAAGAAATGTTTATATATTACGACTTCTCTAAGGGTATGCAAACATTTGAGCACCACTGTTTCCCGGTATCTTTGCATTTTATTTCCCTTGGTAGGAAGAGGTAGGAAGATGTTATTAGCCATAGAGGGGCCAGGATCTCCTGTTTTTTTATTAGCCACAATATATATTATATGTATATATTTACATTTAAATATGTGATTTATTCTATGTGTGTGTATACACTTATGAATGTTGCAAGTTTGTACTTTATGAGAGTGCTGCATATTAGATTCATGAATTTGTATCTGCAGAGGTTTTTTTTATGCTCCTTATTAAATTCCTATCTGCACATGTCCCAAGGCTCTGAGGAAAGAGCTAGGGGGCTTTCAGGAAACATAAACACATTTCATGCAGATCCTGTGATACCTCATTGCCCAATGGTAGTGAATAGAATTTCAGAAAAATTAGATTCGGACGATTTGCCGAATTTTCACAAAAAATTTGGTTTGGAGCAAATTTATTCACGGCGAATCACTATTAAAAATAGCTATTTATGGCCTACAGAGAGGCTCAATAGGGGAGTAGAACACTTTGCCTTGTCCTAACACACATAGGTAGTGTGCTATGTTAGTGAAATAATACTGTTATTCAGTATAACATGCAGATTACAGGCATCACTATTAGAATCAATACCGCAGAGCGTCTGGATGTGGCAGATTTTCTATTCTGTCATTTTTATTTAATAAGTACCCATTCTGGTGATCATCGAGCTGGCGGTCCTGTTCCAGCCCCTGCCTCTCAGCGTCCCCTGACTGTGAAAGTGCGAATGTTTCATTTAATCAGTTAAGGTTCATTGTTATCAAGCTGTTTCATTGGATTCTTGTGATAATTCCACAGGTAATATGATGTCGACGACCATAGGGCCTCAGTCTTGAAAAGATTATATTGATTTTTCTAAATTAAAATTTAAGATTTATATTAGATTCCCAAGTTTAATGTCCTGGCATACTAATACTGTATGACCACAAAACCCAATCTAACAAGGAATCACATGGCGGCACAATGACAGAGCCTAGAGGTGGCAGCAGTATGAGGAGACCATAATCTGGCAGAATGACACAGCCTGGAATTGGCGGCAGCAAGAGGAGACCATATAGTGGCTGAATGAGGCAGCCTGAAGTTGGCGGCAGCATGAGGAGACCATAGGGCCTCACAATCCCTAAGATTAAAAGATACATTTTCAAATTTAAATTGAAGATTTATGCTAGCTAGTGCTTTAGGTAATGTCCCAGGCCCAGCAGCATCAGTAAACTATATAGAGGCTGAATGATACAGCCTGGAGCTGGCGGCAGCATGATAAGATAAAATGGCTTCATAATTCTTAAGATTAAAAGATGAATTTTCAAATTCAAATTGAACATTTATGGTAGCTAGTGCTACCATAAAAATGTTTAGGCAATGTCCCAGGCCCAGCAGCATCAGTAAACCATATAGTGGCTGAATGATACAGCCTGGAGCTGGTGGCAGCATGAGGAGACAATAGGGCAATAGGACAATAGAGCTGGCGGAAGCATGAGGAGACCATATGATGGCTGAATGGCACAGCATGGAGGTGGCGGCAGCATGAGGAGAACACATGGTAGCAGAATAAGAAAGCCTGGGGAGGGCAGCAGCATCAGGATTCCTGAAAGTGACCCAGTGACAGAGTGATGCGGTGGGTGGCAATACCAGTACCCAGTGACAAAGGTGGATGAAAAAAGGTCTGATGCGGAGGAATGTTTGTAACTGGGGAGCAGCGTCTTAAATCTGTTTGGCACTATCCAAATTTGTGTTGGTGTAGCACCATGGTCAATCTACTCTGATGCATCAGGCATTGGTGGGTGGTAATCCTGGCTGATCCATGCCTGATTCATCTTTATAAAGCAGTCTCTCCACATTTTTCGTGGGCAGATGAGTTCTCCTTGAGGTGACTATGGGACACGGTGGAGGAGGAGGCGGAGTCGCACACTGTCGCAGGACCAACGACCTGAGAGCGTGGAAGTGGCGTGACCTGTCCAAGTTGCTGTTGTGGCTGTGCAGGAGCCACATTCACCCAGTGGGCCGTAAAGGACATGTATTGTCCCTGACTGGTAGTTACAGCTCCACATGTAGGCGCTGTTGTATACTTTGGTAGAGTGGGGTGGTGGGTATTAATACCAATACCCGGTGATGAAGGTGGTTAAAAGAAAGAGAACTTGGCATCAGATGTGTGGCATCAGGTGGGTGGCAGGATCAGAATAGTAGCTGAGGCAGGTAGGCAGAAGAAAACTGTCTTTTTTGTCAAAGTGTTGGTGTGCACAAGTAAGTATTGAGGATATGCATTACGTAAAACATAACTTTTAACATTGTTCTTAGGATAAAACATGTGGACCCAAATTTTTTTTTTTAAATCTAACAAAAGGAAAGGTGTGCAAAAAACACCATGTGCCACTTACACCACCAAGTATTGATGTGATGCAAAGACCTCTAAAAGGTGGAAGGGAACAATGTATGGTCCATTGTACCAGGTGGGGGTAAAAACTTCCCCTGTAAGGCCCTACTCTCACACTATTAATTCCCTTATTGGCAAGTGTTACTCGTCCTACAAAGGGCGGCTCCCCACAGGAACCTCTCCCTATTTCCACCTAAAAACACTGCCATTTCCCAGGGTTTTTAGTTGGAAATAGGGAAAGGTTCCTGTGTGGGGCTGCCCTTTTAAGGGTGAGTAACACTTACCAAGAAGAGAATTAAACCCTTAAGGACCCAGGGCGTATGGATACACACTGGGTTTTTTATCGTTAAGGACCCAGGACATATCCATACGTCCGTGGGAATTCCGGTCTGGCGGGGACCAGACGGGATGCCTGCTGAAATTATTCAGCAGGCATCCCGTGCAAATGCCCAGGGTTCTCCTGAGTGCCCCCCACCACCATGTCGGCAATCGCTGCAAATCGCCGGTGAATTCACACTGGCGATTTGCGCCGATGCCGGGTCATACGGGTCTATGGTGACCCAGTGACCTGGAATATAAGGGGGATCGCGCTTGTTCAAGACACGCACGATCCCCCTGAAGGGATAGAAGTGAGGTGGCAGAGGTTCCACCCCACCTATCCCTGCTATTGGTCGTCAAGAAGCGATGACCAAAAGCAGATCGGGGGCGGGGGGTTAACTTTCGGTTTCCCCGTTCTGCCCACCCACAATAGGCGGGGCAGAATGGGGAAACCGAAAGGGACCGGCGCCGAAGTCCACTTACCCATCGGCGGTGGCAGCAGGCGGCGATGGGCGGCAGCAGAGGACAGAGATGTGGCTCCCTGGATCCTACGGAAGCCGGTGAGTTGCCTAGCAACATCTGGAGGACTACAGTCTGAGACCACTATACAATGGTCTCTAAACTGTAGCCCTCCAGATGTTACAAAACTACAACTCCCAGCATGCCCAGACAGCTGTTTGGGCATGCTAGGATTTGTAGTTTTGCAACTGCTGGAGGGCTACAGTTTGGAGATCACTGTGCAGTGATCTCTAAACTGTGGCCCTCTAGATTTTACAAAACTGCAACTCCTAGCATGCCTACACAGCAGTTTGCTGTCTGGGCATGCTGGGATCTGTTGTTTTGCAACATCTGGAAGGCCACAGTTTGGAGATCACTGTGCAGTGGTCTCTAAACTGCAGCCCTCCAGATGTTGCAAAACTGCAAATCTCAGCATGCCCAAACAGGAAAAAGCTGTCTCAGCATGCTGGGAGTTGTAGTTGCGTACCTTCAGCTGTTGCATAACTACATCTCCCTTCGGCGATCAGTACATGCTGGGAGTTGCAGTTTTGCAACAGCTGGAGGCACAATTATTGGAAAATATTGAGTTAGGTAACAAAACCTAACTGAAGGTTTTCCAACCAGTGTGCCTCTAGCTGTTGCAAAAGTACAACTCCCAGCATGCACGGTCTGTCAGTACATGCTGGGAGTTGCAGTTTTGAAACAGCTGGAGGTTTGCCCCCAATGTGAATGTACAGGGTACATTCACACGGGCGAGTTTACAGTGAGTTTTCTGCTTCAAGTTTGAGCTGCAGCAAATTTTTCGCCGAAGTGCAAACTCCTAGCGAGAAACTCACCGTAAATGCCCACCAGTGTGAATGTACCCTAAAAACACTACACTTCAATACACTAACAAATAATAAAGGGTAAAATAAAGGGTAAAACACTACATAACACTACATATCCCCCCCCCCCCCCAATAAAAATGAAAAACGTATCGTACGGCAGTGTTTCCAAAACGAAGCCTCCAGCTGTTGCAAAACAACAACTCCCAGCATTTCCGTACAGCCACTGACTGTCCAAGCATGCTGGGAGTTTAGTAACAGCTGGTGGCACTCTGTTAGGGGTATTCTACGCCAGTGATTCCCAATGTCCACCCCTATGCAATCTCTAAGGTAGTCCTCAAATGCACATGGCGCTCTCTCACTTCGGAGCCCTGTCAAATTTCAAGGAAACAGTGTAGGGCCACAAATGGGGTATTTCCTATACTATACTCGGGAGAAATTGAACTACAAATTTTTGGGGACTTTTTCTCCTTTTACCCCTTATGAAAAGGAAAATTTGGGGGCTACACCAGCCTGTTAGTGTAAAAAAATTTACATTTTTATACTAACATGCTGGTGTTGCCCCATACTTTTTATTTTCACAAGCGGTAAAAGGAAAAAAAAGACCCCCAAATTTTGTAACGCAATTTCTCCTGAGCACGGAAATACCCCATATGTGGACGTAAAATGCTCTGTAGGCACACAAAAGGGCTCAGGAGTGAGAGCGCACCACGTACATTTGAGGTCTAAATTGGTGATTTGCACAGGGGTGGCTGATTTTACAGCGGTTCTGACAAAAACGCAAAAAACTAAATAACCACATATGACCCCATTTTGGAAACTACACCTCACGGAATGTAACAAGGGGTATAGTGAGCCTTAACACCCCACAGGTGTTTGAAGAATTTTCATTAAAGTGGGATGGGAAAATGGAAGAAAAAAAATTTCACTAAAATGCTGGTGTTACCCTAAATCTTTTATTTTCACAAGGAAAAATAGGAAAAACAGCCCCCCAAAATTTGTAACCCCATTTCATCTAAGTATATAAATACCCCATATGTTGATGTAAAGTGCTCTGCGAGTGCACTAAAAAGCTCAGAAGAGAGGGAGCGCAATTGAGCTTTTGAAAATAAATTTTATCCTGGAATTGAAGGCCACGTGTGTTTACAAAGCCACCATAGTCCCAGAACAATGGACTCCCCCCCCCCCCCCCACATGTAACCCCATTTTGGAAACTACACCCCTCATGTAATGTAATAAGCGGTGCAGTGAGCATTTACGCCCCACAGGTGTCTGACAATTTATTTGGAATGTCTGTTTTCCTTACAAGCAGAGAGCTTTAAAGTTAGAAAAATGTAAGTATTGACAAAAATGTACCACTAACATGAAGTAGAATATGTCACGAAACAACTATCTCGGAATCAGAATGAAAAGTAAAAGCATCCTAGAGTTATTAATTCTTAAATTGACAGTGGTCAGATGTGCACAAATGGCCGGGTCCTTAAATGGGCACTGTCACCAACTTTATTTTTTGATATGTTGCAGTACTTATGTACTACAACATATCTCTAATATACTTTTATTATTTTTTTTTTTATTAAAATGCTCTAAATTACATTTGAAAACCGGCCACTAGGGGGTCTCCCTCCTAGTGGCCGGCTGCAGCTTGGCGTGACGTCACGCCTGAAAAAGGACTGATGCGGCCGGGCATCAGTCCTTTTTCATTCAGCCTGCGCTCGCTCCCTGCCTGTCAATCAGACAGGCAGGGAGCGAACGCATTGGCTCCCCGGTCACTGGCTGGGAGGCCACTCCTCCCGCACATCGCCGCCACTGCCTCGTCGCCGCCGCTGTCCCTGCACGCCCGCTGCCGGACTCTGCAGTAAGTGTAATGAGGGAACGGGGTATGCGGGAGGGGGGTTTGTGATGGAGGGAACAGGGTATGGCGTGGGGGGAGGGAGACGGAGGGGACGGGCTAGCGCCGCATGTAACTAACTAATAGTTTATCTACACAGGGTGACTCCAGCTGTTTCAATACTACAACTCCCAGCATGCCCTGACAGCCAATAGATGTCAGGGCAAGCTGGGAGTTGTAGTGGTGAAACAGCTGGAGGCACCCTGTGTAGAATAACTAAGGGCAGAAGTCCCCCCCAGCAGGCATCAGTGACGTGGTGCTTGCTGGGGAAGTCTGCCTGGTAGTGAGCACACTGCCAGGCAGACAAAAGGCATTTTTAATATAATAAAAATAAAAATTTAATGCAGGGAGGGGGTTAGGGATAGATTGGCAATAGACAGGGACAGAAAAAAAAAATAGGATGGTGGGAGCTACCCTTTAAGTGATTTATAGTAGGGCCTTACAGGGGAAGTTTTTACACCCACCTGTTACAATGGACCATATATTGTTCCCTTCCGCCTTTTAGAGGTCTTTGCATTGCATCAATACTTGGTATTACTTAACCCCTTAAGGACCAAGGACGTACCGGTACGTCCTTGGTCCTGCTCTCCTGATATAACGCGGGGTTACACAGCAACCCCGCGTCATATCACGGCGGGCCCGGCATCATAGTGAAGCCGGGACCCGTCTCTAATAGTGCACAGCGCCGATCGCGGCGCCGTGCACTATTAACCCTTTAGCCGCGCGCTCAGAGCTGAGCCGCGCGGCTAAAAGTGAAAGTGAAAGTTGCCGGCTAGCTCAGTCGGGCTGTTCGGGATAGCCGCGGCTAATCGCGGCATCCTGAACAGCTGACAGGACAGCGGGAGGGCCCCTACCTGCCTCCTTGCTGTCCGATCGCCGAATGACTGCTCAGTGCTTGAGATCCAGGCCTGAGCAGTCATGCGGCAGAATCGTTGATCACTGGTTTCTTATGAGAAACCAGTGATCAATGATGAAGATCAGTGTGTGCAGTGTTATAGGTCCCTATGGGACCTATAACACTGCAAAAAAAAAGTGACTAAAGATCATTTAACTCCTCCCCTATTGAAAGTTTGAATCACCCCCCTTTTCCAATAAAAAAAAAAAACACAGTGTAAATAAAAATAAAAATAAGCATATATGGTATCACCACGTGCGGAAATGTCCGAATTATAAAAATATATCATTAATTAAACCGCTCGGTCAATGGCGTGCGCGCAAAAAAATTCCAAAGTCCAAAATAGTGCATTTTTGTTCACTTTTTATATTATTTAAAAATGAATAAGAAGATCAATAAGTCCTATCAATGCAAAAATTGTACCGTTAAAAACTTCAGATCACGGCGCAAAAAATGAGCCCTCATACTGCCCCATACACGGAAAAATAAAAAAGTTGTAGGGGTCAGAAGATGACAATTTTAAACGTATTAATTTTCCTGCATGTAGTTATGATTTTTTCCAGAAGTCCGACAAAATCAAACCTAGTAGGCTATCATTTTAATCGTATGAACCTACAGAATAAAGATAAGGTGTCATTTTTACCGAAAAATGTACTACGTAGAAACGGAAGCCCCCAAAAGTTACAAAACGGCGTTTTATTTTTCAATTTTGTCGCACAATGATTTTTGTTTCCACTGTCATTACAAAGTAGAATTGGTGGCGCAAAAAATAAGCCCTCATATGGATTTTTATGTGCAAAATTGAAAGAGTTACGATTTTTTCAAGGCAAGGAGCAAAAAACGAAAATGCAAAAACTGAAAAAACCCCGGTCCTTAAGGGGTTAAATAAGTATTTGTGCATAACACCAGCAGTACACAACAGTGCTGCAGCACACAATCGCTGTGTACTAAACTCAAAATAGCACTTTCTCTCTCAAAGGCTATTAGGAATGGACTGCTGGGTATGTATTATACCATCTACAGACTAGTATAACCAGTAGACCATTTGTTGTGGAACATAGACACAGAGTTGCACTAATAACGTATTCCTGCCTCCTCTGCTAACGTTTATCCAGCAGAGCTAGCTTGTTCAAACGTATGAGGCAACACACAGCTCTCTGCCCCTCTCTGTAAAGCAATACTGTAGACAGTGACTGGGAGGTAATCGCTACAGTAAAAAAAATGCACTGCCCTCTGTCCAACAGAATGTCAACTTGACTAGGAGGTAAAACGCTGTTGGAAAAAGCTTTTCTGTGTAACACACAGCATTGTCTGTCTTATCTCTCTGCAGTGAAAGGATGAAGTGACTAGGTGGAATATGGCTGTCGATCATATAGGGCTGTGACACAGGGGTGGCTGGCTGCTAATAGGCTGCATCCTGCATGTGATTCAGGGTCATCCCACCTGCCCTTGTTCCCGCCTTCTCAGGATTCCTTGCCCCATGTCCTCACATGTGGATCCGCCATTTTAGATGCAGGTCTAGTGATTTTCCTGTTAAGGATCAACCACTTTTTAAAAATAAAATGATGATAAGATTATCTCACTTTCTTCCCCAATGGCAGAGGTGTGGTATAGAATTTTGGGGTCTAGAGATAATAGAAAAAAATTTAAAATAGAGTTTTCAGATTTCCTCTAGATTCTTGATCCCTCCTATATTGTATTTGTTGCTTCAATTCATTCTAATGGAAAGGTTTCATATAAAAATCATTCATTCAGCCTTTTCAATCCTGGAAGATAGAGATTATCTATTCACTAAAGGTGCATTCCTACTTGAAGAAATAATTGCAGATTCCTGCAGTTGAAGTTTGGATAGAAGAACCTTCTTCAACTTCAATCCAATTCATTTTGAGATTTCTTCTGCACCACATATGTTAACCAAGGTGGTTGCTGCATTGTCATTCCCTATCTGAAAGAAAGGCTGGCAAAGTCAGTTCAGTGACGGTTCTAACCGCAAATCTTCATACCATACATCCAGTCTGGGGTTGATAGTCAACAAGGAGAAATTTGCATATTTGTCCTGCTCAGGTGAAGCAGTCCATGGGGTTTCTGTTAGACACCAGAACTATGTCTGTGTCTCTTTCGCCAGGAACAGAAGATCTGAGAGAACCAAACCACCGCCTCTTTGTCAAACAATGAAGATATTTTGTCTTATGACATTTGTCAGCAATGCTACCAAATGGGCAATATGGCACATGCGTCCATTACAAAAGGAGAGTCTGTAGAACTGAGATCCTGATTTGGCCACTGTGGACACTGTAAAAATATTCCAGAGAGATCAGAAACTCCCTGGGGTGGGAGTTGTTAGAATTGATATTTGTAAGTAAATTGGCCCTCCAGTTACTACATTTGCATAGGGGAGGCTCCCCAGTGCATCCTGAACCAACAATTTATATATAGAATAAACAATATGCTTTCTATGATTTTAATGGTGGCCTGAAAGAAATGTTAAAGTCAGTTACCTACAATTATCATGACCAACAGTAATAAAGCCACCTTCTGTTGGTGGTACCTATAGCTTTTTTTTATTATACATGATAATTTATATTCATCTATGGATGCGCATGATTTATACACACAACTTACATGTATAAGTTGATATACTCATACAATTGTATGTACACAAAAAAAGTGGACCCCTCCCCCATTGGTCACATACAAAAAAAATTAAGTGGCAGCATGCCTTGTTATGTTCCACTTCAGAAGAAAAAAGAAATTGGTTTATTGCCTTGATCTTCAAATGGACACTATAAGGTGAAAATACAAAATGGGTTTATTGTATAGCAGCCCAACTGCATAAGGAAAGTTCAAAGAAAAAAAATAAACAAAGACACATAGGGTGAATGTATATATATTTTTTTATAATTCTTTATTTACCAATTTTCAATAGAAGCAACAAAGGGTGAATGCATCTTAATAAAATAAAATCTATTTAAAACAGTGTGGCCAGGTACTTTATTTTCAGAGAACTAAACCCATATTTCATGTCAATTGTTTCTTTGCAATATAGCCATCTTCTGTGTAACAAAAATACACTGCTCAAAAAAAGGGAACACTAAGATAATGCATCCTAGATCTGAATGAACTAATTGTATGAAATACTTTCTTCTTTAAATAGTTTAATGTGCTGACAACAAAATCACATAAAAAAAAATATCAATGGAAATCAAATTTATCAACCCATGGAGGTCTGGATATGGAGTCACACTCAAAATCAAAGTGGAAAACCCCACTACAGGCTGATCCAACTTTGATGTAATGTCCTTAAAACAAGTCAAAATGAGGCTCAGTAGTGTGTTTGGCCTCCACGAGCCGTATGACCTCCCTGCAACGCCTGGGCATGCTCCTGATGAGGTGACGGATGGTCTCCTGAAGGATGTCCTCCTAGACCTGGACTAAAGCATCCGCCAACTCTTTTATAGTCTGTGGTGCAACGTGGTGTTGGTGGATGGAGCGAGACATGGTGTCCCAATGCCTTACTCTTGCAAGAACTGCTGACACACTCCAGTCACATGAGGTCTAGCATTGATTTGCATTAGGAGGAACCCAGGGCCAACTGCACCAGCATATGGTCTCACAAGGGGCCTGAGAATTTCATCTCAGTACCTAATGGCAGTCAGGCTACCACTTGCAAGCACATGGAGGGCCCCCCAAAGAAATACCACCCCACACCATTACTGACCCACCACCAAACCAGTCATGCTGTAGGATGTTGCAGGCAGCAGAACGTTCTCCACAGCGTCTTCCGACTCTGTCACGTCTGTCACATATGCTCAGTGTTAACCTGCTTTCATCTGTGAAGAGCACAGGGCGTCAGTGGCAAATTTGCCAATCTTGGTGTTCTATGGCAAATGCCAATTGTCCTGCACGGTGTTGGGCTGTAAGCACAACCCCCACCTGTGGACGTCGGGCCCTCATAGCACCCTCATGAAGTCTGTTTCTGACCATTTGAGTGGACACATGCACATTTGTGGCCTGCTGGAGGTCATTTTGCAGGGCTCTGGCAGTGCTCCTCCTTGCACAAAGGCAGAGGTAGTGGTCCTGCTGCTGGGTTGTTGCCCTCCTACGGCCTCCTCCCCGTCTCCTGATGTACTGGCCTGTCCCCTGGTAGCACTTCCATGCTCTGGTCACTACGCTGACAGACACAGCAAACCTTCTTGCCACTGCTCGCATTGATGTGCCATCCTGGATGAGCTGCACTACCTGAGCAACTTGTGTGGGTTGTGGACTCCGTCTCATGCTACCACTAGAGTGAAAGCACCGCCAGCATTAAAAAGCATAGGAACTGAGAAGTGGTCTGTGGTCACCACCAACCACTCCTTTTATTGGGGGTGTCTAGCTAATTGCATATCATTTCCACCTGTTGTCTGTTCCATTTGCACAACAGCATGTGAAATTGATTGTCAATAAGTGCTGAATGATTTCGCAGAAGTGTCATTGACATGGAGTTACATTGTGTTTGTAATGTGCGGTCCTGCGGTTCGGCATGCTGCCTGCAGGAGCACACCTTCCTCGATCCCCTGCACTGTGGGAGGCTCGGATGTCACTGCAGCTTGCATGCTGGGCCGTGGGCACGCCTGTGGACCCTGCTTTTACTTACCCGCCTTCCGTTGGTCTATGACTACCCGCTCCCTAGTGCACGCGCATGCTGGCTCTCTGAGATTTAAAGGGCCAGCGCGTTGGTAATATAAAGGGCCTGTACTTCCCCTTGATCTCTGCCATATCTTTGTGCTACTGTGCCCTAGAGAAAGCATTCCCATAGTGTTCTGCTTTACCTGTGTTCCAATTCTATTACTACGTCTTCTGACCTCTGAACCTTGCCTCCTGCCCTGACCTTTGCTACGTATCTGACCACTGTATCTCGCCGCCTTCCCTGACCAACCTGCCAGTGCCCGAGCCTGCCTAACGAATCTGGACCTACTCTCACCTCGGCCGCCACTGTGGGAAAGTCATGCCAGGGGTAGCGACCTGGGAGTGTGCCTGCCGCAGCAAGCCCATCCCGCCTTAGACTCCCTGGTGCGGCTTCCACCATCGCCCACAGTGGTACAGCGGATCCACTACTCCAGATGTTACAGTGTTGTTTAAGTGTTCCCTTTATTTTTTTAGCAGTGTATATTGAAGTGTACACTGGCAATAATAATGTCACTATTAGTGTTGCCAACTAATGTTATGCATCCTCAATGTACTGAAATACATTCCCTGGGCAGGTCACACTGCGCCCAACTTCATTAAACCCCAGTAAAAAAAAAAAAATCTAATCCTGGTGTAACTCAAATATGTGAGGCCAGAATGTTGTTGTGTTTAGATGATTGTATACCAAGGACAAAAATAACTTCAAAATCAATTACAAATATCAAATATAATGCTTGTAGGCAGAAGAGCACTTACAGGTCTCTTTATCTAAATATCAAACATGGTGAAGATCACTTGCAATAAGTGCTTACTGCCTAAATAATCAACCTTCCAAGTAACACTAACATCCACTTCCACTTATTTATCAAGTCACAATGGGCTGCATAGAATGCATGCACAACTGTTAGAGTGCATACTGACCCACAATTTATTTTCATTTAAAGGGGTACTCTGCCCCTAGACATGTTATCCCCTATCCAAACGATAAGGGATAGCATGTCTGATCATGAGGGGTCTGGCTGCATTGACCTCCAGGAAGGTGCTGGTGCCTTACGGTCACAGAAGCTTGGGGCTTCTGTGATCTTGATGTCATGCCTCACCCCCTCCTTTTATGTCTATGGGATGGGTTGTGACAGCTAATAGAGAGTCTATAGGTCAGTTTCTTAGAATAAAAATTTAAAGGAAAACTGTCCTCAGTGTTACCTGTACTAACATGTTGGTACAGGTGTGTAGTGTGGGTGACACTGACGACAACCATACCTGATTCCATTCCATAGTCTCGTTGTCCCGCTATCTTCCTCCGTACCTTTCGTTCACTGCTGCTTGTCTCCGTTGTGAGCAGGCCTGGGGAAACAGCAACGAAATGTCAGGAAGCTCACCCTGCGCCCCAAGCTGGCTCCGAAACAGAAGATAAAGATGAAGATAGCGGGACCACAAAGCTGGATCAGGTAAGTATGGTTGTCATCAGTGTCACCAGCACTACACACCTGTACCAACAGGTTAGTTTGGGGAACACTGATGACAGGCAAAGAATGCATAGAATGCAGCATCTGCTCAATATCAGGTCAGCACATGATTCCTTCAACTATTACATTTGGATTTCATGGAAGTACTTCAGACTCATTTGTAATAGATTTTTTGACTGCACTAATAAAAATGTGTTATATTTTAGCAGTTGAGAATTTTTAAATGTATTTTTTATTGGTATACAATGTTTGGTGGAGTTTCCCTGATCAAGTAAAGAGGACTACAGTGACACTACAATGTGATGTGACATAGCTATGATACATAGATTACATTTGTCTGATAGGACTTGTGTATTTATGTTTAGATTATGTTAACACGTTCATCAATATTTCTATTGCTCTACAGCTATATACAGCTTCACAGCCTAAAATTCAGATCGTTTGAAGTGTTTGATAGTATTGATTTGTTGCTCTGTGACTATTATTTACTCAAAGATGTACAGTAGAATCTCCCAATAGCGGACACTCATGGGGAAGAAAAAAAAGTGTCCGCTATTGAGAGATGTCCCCTGTTGAGAAAAAAGGTAATTACCTATAAAACATGATAAAAAAAACAATACTACAGTAGAATCTACCAGTGCCATTTAATCATCCCTCCCCCCCCCCCCCTGTATCATTTCATCCCTTGTGCCAAATTATCCCCCATACCTCCTGTGCCACATAATTTCCCCTTGACCCCCTTGTGCCATATAATTCCCCTTTTATTACCCTCTGTGTGAATTCATTACCTCCCCCCCCCCCCCTTCATGAAGTGGCACGGGGGATAAAGAGGGAATGAAATGGCTCAAGTGATGGTAAAGGGGGGGGGGGTGATGAATTTGCACAGAGGGTAATAAAGGGGGAATCAAATAGCACAGGGGGGATCAAGAGGAAATGATGTGGCACAGGGAGAAATAAAGGGGGGATGATTTTGCACAGGGAAGATAAAGTGACACAGGGTGGGATCAGGGAAGGAGGGGGGGGGTGAATGATGTGGCTGGCGATGTACAGAAGCAGGAGACCACTGTTAAAACAATGGTCTTCTGCTTCTGTGCTGGGGCTTCTGCAGGGGGGTGCAGTGGGGGCCTGGGCCCCCTGGAAGCTTAGGCTCCTTACTGGGGTATTGACTGTACCCTCTGATGGCAGCCCTGTGTACAAGGTAGGGCCGGCACATAAGCCTGGTTGTCCCCTATTGGGTGTGTTTTGTCCCCTAATGGGAGTGTTTCGTCCCCTATTGTTCCCTATTGGGTGTGCATGCATCCGCTATTGGGAATGTCCCCTATTCGGAGGGTGCGATTACATTAAGTCTTATGGGAATCTGCCGGGGTATTAAAAACTGGCCGCTATTGAGAGGTGTTCACTAAGGGAGATTTTACTGTATCAGGAAAAGTCACTGAAATATGCAGTTTAGTAAATATGCTATTTGTTTTGTCTTCATATCTGAATAATACAGCACCTACTCCTATAAATAATTTAGTATATCAGTAGACTGGATTTTATTGCTAAATCCCATGGAAGAATCCAACATTTGATCTGTAATTTGTATTTATCACATATAAAGATAAATACCAGAGTAGACACAGCAGAACATGAAAGAATAGATGGAATTCAGTATGCTGAAATATTTTTAAAAAAAGGGTTATTTATTTTTGTTTTATTGGGGGGAGGGGCAGCTTTAGTGTAAACAGCTGTATTTAAGGTATAGACATTAATGCATCAATGGCATAGTGAATGCAGACAAACAAGACAGGCACTTGCACATTTGGCTGAACGATGTAGGTTTCCCACCCTATAAATATATACAATTGGCATACAAGGGCATACGTAGCACACAGACAGACCAGGCGGCTGCTATGGGGCCTTTGGAGAGAGATGGCCAAGCCAAGAGTAGATCCCATTTATTTTTATTACTTTAAGGAAACAGTGCAAGACTCCTTTTCCCTGAAGAATTGCATTGTCAGCAAATAAAGGCAAGGGGTTATTGACCTAACAGCCATAGAAAGTAAGGGGAAATATATGCCATTTCTAGTGTACAAAATCATACTTAATAATAAGAGGACCATTTTGATCTTTGACATGGACCTCCCTTTCTTCTATGTACACCACTGTTGGCATATTCATAATATCATAAAATGTACAGTCAATAGTTTAATATTGCTCCTTTTAACAGAAAGACAAGAATCTATCTGTCTTCTCTACAATTCTTATCCACTATATTAACTGTTCTAAATATCATTTACCCATCACTGCTTTGTATTGGTGTTAATAATGTTATCTTTGTAAACATACAATCGTTGCTGCATCACATGCTAATGAACCACAATACTCAGAGGAATTCCCATCATATACAGAAGAAACATTGCTTTATTCCTTGACTCTGAGCACATGAAAATTTATGTATGCTTCCATTTTCTCCAGGGTTTTTTGCTTCAGGAATTCCAGCATGGGTCATTTTTATATCGATAATAAAGCATTGGTGCTGTCTGAATGATGTATTCTGTTATTTTGCTTTACTTTACAATGTTTATACACCAGGTTATAGTGCAGGTGAACATGAGACCGATGTGGGGTCTAGGACTGCTACACCTACATAAGCACCGGTCACGTGAGTGCTCAGTAGGCACGAGCGCTCACGTGACAAGTGCTGATGAATATTTAAATCCAGCTGGCGGGCCCGCCTCAAAGCGCAAGTTAGTGCTGGAAGAGGGGGACCTTTGGAGGATCGGCGCTCCGGATTGCAGGTAGGTATAGAAGTCCGAGACCCCGCATTGGTGTATCAGGATATAGTGCGGGTGAACCGGTGACCATTTTACTTTATTTTTATTTTTTTTATAAAATAGTGTCGGTAAAGTTAACAGCATTTATTATAATGTTACAAATAGCACCAGTCAACAGGGTCATGGATACCGAAGACTCATTGATGATTGTGGAGAATGAAGGGTACCCCATGTTATCTCACCACTGTAGCAAGTAATATCCATTATTACTATGTTTGGTATTGTGTAGCCACAGACTAGTCTGAGTTTCCTTACCAAGACCACCAGAAGCTCCTCCGAAGGCAATCTGAGTATAAATACTAGAAGAAGGTGGCCTGGTCTGACGAAACATGTTGAGGGGGATATTCAAATTTTGTTGTGGTAAAAAAATACATTTTTGTGCCATAATTTTGGCGCAAAAAAATCCCGATATATATTGAAAACTGTGTATGTTGGTTTTCTGCAAGGTTTGCATGATTCACATCAAAACTGCTAAAGTGAGCTTGTCAACGTCATTTGAGAATTTACTATTTATTTTCAAAGGTTGTGTAGACAATTTACTTGAAAAATGTCATGTAAAACTCACACCAGCTCTGAGGTGGTGTTAAACCTATATGATTTTTTTTATAAATTAAAAACAATTACATTGCTACATACTAAAGTATCATGTTACGGTTATATAAAAATGTTAAACAAAAATAGAAAACCGGAAACATAGCTGCATATCAACCATTTGTATTTTGGTCTACTTGATTCTCAGCATAATTTCAAAAACTAACAGGTTGTTAGTATACATTTTGCTTAAAAAATACAAGCCCACTCGCCCCATCAAGGCCACCTAGTGGATATGTGGCTATGTTTCTGTTTCTCTATTTTTGTGTTATATAAAAGTGTTTTAAAATTATTATTAGCCATATTGCATAACTATAACATGAGCAAAGTTGACTATTTACACTATCTGGCATCAAAAAGTTTCTCAAAGACAAAATCTATGCAACATGAATTCCTTGCAGAATGATCTCTAAGGCGTTATCCAGGAATCAAAAGACAGACCTTTTATCTTTCAAAGATCCTGTCTGTCTCAACTTCGGGTGTGGTCAATGGAAATGAGCTGCAGAACCACACCCAACCTGGAGACAGACAGGGAGTGGCCTTTGAAAGAAATTACCTCTGTTTTTGATTCCTGGATAACCCCTTTAAGAATACAGGAATACTGCAAAATACTTGACAAATCCAGAGACTGAGAAACGTGACATGTGCAATAATCCAACTCCAAGAACACTTAGTTTGTGTAATTCCCCAAATATATTGAATAACAGGTCAATACTAATAGAATTCACTGTTACCTTTAAGGTTTACAGTATATCTCTCATTATGTTAAGCTGTATCATGCACCGACACCAAAACCAACATTCATTACTTTCCGACACCAACACATAAACGTTCCCTTAGACAAGGTTAGATTTATTGTTCTTACAACCAACCCCAGCTTCATGTGGCCTGGTCGATCGTCTAGAATTCAATGGCCAAGTAGGCAGATTAAAACTTCTTAAAATATGTTTTTATATATTTGCATAGTAGGAGAAAATAAAACTCCTGTCTCCTCTCTATAAGTTGAAAGAAATTTTCCTGCATTTCACTAAATATTGATACTAAATATATGGATTCCATAAGGACCTAAACCGTGATAATTAAATCCAATAAACAGTAAAGGTGAGCAGGTCAGAGAAATAGCAAAATACCCAGAAGAAATGTGACAGTCTACCATATACTACAATACAGTATTATAGTAAAAACTAATATATTGTGAAAGGTTATTGCCCTTCAAGTGACACTAATGCAGAGTACAATATAACTCTTCGCTAGCAATATCCTTATTGCCAATAAAGAATTCCTTGATATTGGAAAAAATGAGATTATCATAAACTACAATGGGGTTTCTTGGCCAGCACAGCACAAGGACACACAGCCTGCTATATTGCTATTATTTTCAGTCATATAACTCCTTGGTGTCCTATAAGATCCTGATAAAACTGAGGTATGGGAAATGGTCTAAAATGCACTGCAGATAAGTGTCATAAATCAAGAATTATATTGCTGGTTTGGGACTGAAGTTCAGCAAATAGAGCAGACTTTTCTAAATAGGTGCTAAAAGCATTGGCAAATAAAAATGTACCTTTTGGGATAAATTCGTATGGGGGAAAGACTGTGTATGCACACAACACAGACATTCATTTTATCTGCTCAATTTAATTTTACATGGCCCGTTTCAAAACTCTTATAACCCAGCCACATAATAATACACATAGCACAGAGACTGGTCGAGACTGGATATGAGCCCCCACCAGTGGAGAACCCACTTCCAAATCCACATCTACTCCAAAGTATTGTGTAATGTGTGTAATAGTACACCAAACAAGCCAACGCTCCAAAAATGTTCAGGAGTCTCCCATAATACAAAAACCCCTAAACTGCAGGAGAGTTAGAGATGTCTATATAAAGGGTGCTTGCTGCCACCACTACAAAGACTTTGTTGCATATGTATTTATTTTGCTTCTATTAACTTCAGTGCAAGCTGTATAAGCAAGCATGCTTGCTTCTTCTGTGACCTCTGTTTGCTGCCGAACATTATCATTTAATTCAATGGCTTTAAGGTGACATTTTGATACTACTAAACTTTATATGTTTCATTATTCATTGGGAGGCACTCTGTTGACACCGTTTATGGAGTAAACTGTTCTGGAACTATTAATTTGTGCTGTTAGTGGAGGCATATCAATTATTCCTAATACATTTTAGTAGTAC